>NC_090894.1:2206796-2209296 GCF_036669925.1 Montipora capricornis
ATAATAACAACAACAATAATTTCAGTAATCGACCTACTGACAGCAGAACAAAGAAAAGACCAACAGTTCCAGATATCAAAAACATCAACGAAGCTATTGAAGAGCTAGCTGATGAAGCAGAACGATGTAAACAGTGCACCAGATCCCGCTCAAAATCATCTAGCAAATCGCGTCATTTATTCGGTTTTGATTGCATTCCTAGTGATGAAAGGCTGGAAAAAAATTAAACTACGAAAGTAAACTACGAAAAGCCCTTATGAGAGAGTGAAGGAATTCGAAAGATACAAAACACTAGCAGGTGAAGAACATTTCAATCGCCAAAGCTGAAATAGAAAGAGTAAGAGCTAATCGAAAGCTTACTCGTAAAGGTAAAACGAACAGTGCTAAACTCCTGAAAGGCTGCAAGTCGCTGTCAGTTGCTGATTTAGTTGACTACATGGAGAGGCTTTTGGTGCGAAATGAGGTTAGAAGAAGCAAGAAAGCTCAACCAGAAATTTCACGTAGATCCTGGTAGTGTATATTCCACCTTAGGAAAATGTCAAAAAGATAAGCGGATAGTGACAGGCCAATGTATGACAACAAAGCAATGGAAGGGACACAGGACAATGACATTAAGTTCACTAACATTTATGAACTAGTTTTTGGAAAAGCCCTGTGGGAGGAAGAAGGATGCGGAGACACGGAAGCAGACTGGATTGAGGAGATTAGAGAGGCAATAGAGGACGTGGTACCGGAAATACCTATAGGTGGCTGGAAGTTGAATACAAAATAAGTTGCTAAGATCATCAACAGAAAGAACTGGTCCCGACCGTATAGCTAACGTCTGGTGGAAAAAGGCAACCATCCTACATGAAGACATTGCCACTAGTTTCCAAGCTACTACACAACTTGAGGAATCTCAATGCCTTTTATGGTTCTCGGAAGGCAAGACAACTCTTATTCCCAAGTCTGGTGAGTTCAGAAGCAACAACCAATACCCTATCACCTGTCCGAACACAATGTATAAGTGATATTATACTTCATGTCTGTTATTCCAGGCTAACTAGCATATTGAGACGTACGGATTGATGCAGCGTGAGCAGCGTGGCGCAAGAGAGAACTGTAGAGGAACCGTTGATAATTTAGTTCTTGACCGGATGGTATGCGAAGATGCACAGAGAGGAAAGAGAAATCTCAGCATGGCATGGATCTATGTTGCTACGGCGTACGACTTTGTTGGTCATCGGTGGTTAGCTGAAATGTTCACTCTACCCAGGTTCCCCAGATGGTTTGGTATGGTGATGGAGAAGCTTGATAACAGCTGGAACGCTCGAATAGTCGCCCAAACGTCCAGAGGAAAGAGACCTTGCCTGCGATACGGTTTAAGAAAGGATAACACAAGGTGATGCAGTTTGTCCGACGCTGTTCACACTATGTATGAACCCATTCGCATGGAAACTACAAGCCTCAGGGGGATATAGATTATCTAAGCACCTAACTGTAGCAGAAGAGAGATGGCAAGGAAAGCTGATTAAGCAGAGATGAGACGACGATAAAGTTAAGTTGGACAAGTGCTTTTCATGGCTTCCTGCATGGAGGAATGCCCCAACGCATAACATCGCAGGAGTACAAGAGCTCTACCACTAGCTGCTACCTACCAAGGTATATTACAACAGGAAAACAAGATCACAAGCCACTTAGGAGAATTGTCGCCTATGTGGTCCCTGGAAAACGTTCAACGTTTCCTAGCTGGCTGCAGTGCACTGGCGCAGACAAAATATATAGAAAGACATAACAACGCTCTCAAGATTCTATTATTTGAAGTCCTAAGATCCCTAGATTTCGTCACTAAAGTTGAACCATGGTACTTACAAGTAAAACCAAAGCCGATGTACGAGAATGAGCGAGCGATTGCCTACTATGATGTCCCCTTGTATGCAGACACGATGCAGGTGAAAGCTAACAGGATCGATATTACCATCATGAACAAAACCAACAAGGATCTTATAGTCCTAGAAATGAGCTGCCCATGGTTGGAAATGAGAAGACAGCAAAATACAGACAGCTGCGAATTAGAGCTCACAAACAGATACCCTGAATAGAAGGTCATTCAATACAACATCATTATGGATATCCTCGGTTTCTCAAGTGAGGTGGAGCAGAATATTAAAAGTCTGATAGGAGACAAGAGTGAAACCATTACGCTACAGATGCAGAAGGCCATCTTGACAAGCTCGTTGCATATTGCAAGGACATTTAAGTTGAGTAAGTAGAATTTTTTAATGAACACTCTGAATATTGTTTTTAACAGACATATTTTACTTGCACATTATTTGGTAAATGATATTTTAACACTTTTATATAGTATTGTAACGTTTTTATATGTGATAGCAGATTTATGTCGATGCTACGGTTGGTAACGGCTCCCCGTCCAGCCAAAGCTATCCTCCTTAATCTGGGCATCCCATCATTCTGCCAATAATAATAATCATCATCATCATCATCCTCATGTCTTCCTCCA
>NC_090894.1:2216796-2246796 GCF_036669925.1 Montipora capricornis
CTGTAAGTCATATAATCCTCTTTATGCTGACCAAGGATACTTCTCGTGCTATGGCGCCAGATATAACGAAAGGTTTTCCTACAGATTCCCACATTTTGAGGCAAGTTATACACTAGCTTATTGTCTTTAAGTGTGTGGCATGTCGTTTACTTCTTTCTAGTCAGTTGTTCACTCTTGTATGTGGGGAGGGGGAGACATCTCCGTCTGTATCCTATCTCCAATAAACTTTCCGCTCTTCTGCGCCTTTTTTTCACTCACTTTTGCCTTAATTGGAAAAAAGAAGGAAAACTGTCTTTCTTCGACGATATGGAGGCACATCTATGCAATCCTCTGCAACTGATATAGTAATTTCCAAATCGTGAATGCAGGTAGTCAATTGCAGAAAGGCATAATGGTAACAGTCATCACGGAAATAGGCATAGCGCGAAAAGGCATAATCCAAATAGACATCACGCGAAAAGGCATAACGCAAACCGCGTACCGCGAAAAGGCATCACGAAATTAGGCACCACGCAAATACCACGAATTCAATCCTACGCGGGTACCAACTGTTTTTTTTTTTTTTAAGGCAAAGAGCACTGGCAACGATAATGACCATATTGTTCTTCCTCCAATGAACTCTGTGATAAATAATACCGACAACTGAAAGAGGAAATGAGGAAGAATCCCAATATTAAAGAAGGGTTTCTTTTTTGAATGGCAAATAGAAGGATGCGATAATCGAGTTTAATAACTGTTTTATCATTCGAACACTGACTTTCTTTTTCATTTTATTTTATTTTATTTTTTTGGGAAGCTGCCTTGCAGGAGTCTAATAAAGGGAGAAATTAATAGATATTTCTTGATTCCCGGCTATTGTCGACTTTCCTCTTCTCATCCTAAAATAAAACTAGAGTTGGCCAACGCCCCACTCCAGAAATCTTCTAAAGCCATATTTTCCATCTGAGAGAAAAAAGATAACTCGAAAAGTGAGAAAATTGCCACTAGAAATGTGTTGACTCGAACAACGGAGCGTCAATTGCGTGACTGCCCGCACTTCGGAATGTTCATGATAAATTTTCTACATTTCACGGACTCGAATAGCTTCCAAACAGCCCATCCTACTAACTAAGCATAGAAACAATCACTCACCTTGATTTGATCGCGAAAACTTTATGATAAACGGTAAATTCTCGTTCACAAACCATCACAATAACTCTGATTGATATATAATGAATATTCATAAGTTTTCTTTCGTGCAACTTGTGTACGCTTGCTTGAATTCATAAGCATAATAAATATATTTAATTAAATTTACTATTTAGGTTCTTGTACAGTACGGCGAGAGCCGTAAGGCTCTGGTAGTTGGTGACAGTTTTATCAATATGGTGAAAACAGAATTTAGAATTGATATTGACGACGAAATCTTGGTTCAGCAATTCGAAGACGAATGGCAGGAGTTCGTGGATGTTGACGGTCTGGAACACGTGGCAGATCGTTCTAAGATTCGGGTGCCCCTGTGGAGAGGAATTTGCACTTTTTTGACCCAGGATGACTTCCCTGGGGCCGGGCATTTGAACAGAAAAACTAATCTGAGTTCAAATTCCCCCCCCCCTGCCCTCCCCCCACCAGCTGCTTAACATTGATAGGTGCATTACCGATCTGCCTTTTCACACGAGAGCGTGATTTCAATTTCGCACGAGCAGAATATTATTTGCTGCAAAACACTTATTTGTAGGCAGTTATTTGCAGCTCATGTGGTGGGCTCTCGGAAAATGACATCGAATGATAAATACCTTTATTTCATTCTATTTCAGAGGAACCTGACTTCGCTTCTAAAATTCTAAATTGTAAAATACACAACTTTCGGTTATAGTCTCTCTTTAGTATCTCTAGAAACACTGCGCATTTCGTCTTTTCTTTCAGGTGATGCTTCTCGAAAGTGCAGACAAAGGCCGAGTGTCCATTGGTATCGTTGACAGCTCTTACAATCATGGACTTGCGCCTGGACTTTATGGATCTGTTGGTTTTAATACTGATTTGAAAATGTTTGATATTGAAAGACAGACACCATCAGGTGGAAAACAAGTTACTGGTAAGAGGAGTTCTGTCGTTTATCACAACGCTGCAAGTTATCCCCATTTAAGGCTTACTAAAGCCTGGTTTCCATATGATCTGTGACGATCGGAAGCTGTCTGCGTCGGCCTTATCGCAAACGATCGTAAGCACAGGAGGCAAATGTTTTCATTTAAATCTGAAGCGATTGCAGATCAGCATACCACTAAGGATCGCACTTACTTCAAGTTTGATTGGACGTACAGGCGAACAATAGTGTGTCGCCGATAGGACACAGATCATCTCAGACACACGTTTCCGTTAAAAATTGTCTTAGTCGGAAGCGTCGTCATGGTCGGGAAAGTAGAACTAGATTCAACTTTCCCGATCATCCAGACCGTTTCCGCAGATCACCGCAGATGCCGGGTACAAATGTTTTCATATGTCTTCGACGTGGCGCAGACCGATCGCAGGCCGCTGCAGATCATATGGAAACCAGGCTTAAGGCAGCGTTTACACGAACGCGGTTTCACATCGATACGATTTCACTACTTCGAAACCACAGCAAAATCAATGCGGTTTGGAAGTGTTTACACGGAATCGTTTTCGCCAGGAAATCGAAGTCATGATGGTATAAGCGAGCGCTACACTACGTGCTAAATTTACCATTTTGAATGGAACAATGCAAATTTCGAGCCAAAATAGTAACCGTATTCAAATAGATGCGGTTTCGCTGTTTACACGACAGATGAAACCGTATCGTTTTGAAAATGCCTTAATTTTGGCAGCGTTTTCAAATCGACCTGGTTTCGGCAACGTTTCCGATCGGTGTCGTGTAAACAGAAGGCGCAACCACGTCGAAAACGATACGGTTACAAATGAAACCCGCGTTAGTGTAAACGCTGCCTAAAACTCCTTCGCAGAGTCACGCAACGTTCCCTTGGAGGAGCGCTGCGTGAGACCCTTAATACGGCTGCGAAGGAGACTACCTTTCTAGCCAACATGTAGCCGTTCGGGGGGTGGGTACGGCTACACGTAGGCTACTACCTTTCAAACAGGAAGTTCAAATATCAGTAAACACTTTTGGTTTTGGCTGCCGTCAATCACTGTAGCGGAGAGGGGTTAATGGATGAGATGGGTTTAATGCAATTAGTCGGATTCTTTTTTTTTTTTTTTTTTTTTTTTTTTTTTTTTTCTGCCCGGTAATTGTGGTTGTGGCAAATTTGACTTGACAGCTGTGTAAAAAGGAACTGTTGATTGGAATTCCGGAGAAATTCAGAGTCCACATGTTTAAAAAAAAAAGAATACTACTATACTATAGTAACTCAATGCGCAAGTAGTTCTGGCAGATTTGAGTTCCAGTCGGGATGGATTGGCATAGGTCCAGCCCATCCAAAATCATTCCTTAAAACTACTAAGATCAACAAGCATTCAACACACATGTCTCTTTCCACGCTTGTTCCACAGGCAGACAATCGTATATATAATGATGCGAGA
Source organism: Montipora capricornis (assembly GCF_036669925.1). Classification (NCBI taxonomy): domain Eukaryota; kingdom Metazoa; phylum Cnidaria; class Anthozoa; order Scleractinia; family Acroporidae; genus Montipora; species Montipora capricornis. The sequence continues at coordinate 2,220,328 of NC_090894.1, forward strand.
ACGCGTGACGTCACGTTATTTAACACAATAATATGACCAAAATTACTATTTTGCGAAACGGATGGAATTTTTTCGGGCAGGTACATTCCTAGGTTTGATTCCAATGTCCATACACTTGGGTTATCTTTTCAAACAAATATGACCATTCCCTATAATCCATATCAAGATTTCAGTCTTCTACATTCACGATAATAGTGAATTCAAAGCAAATTAACAATTCAGGATAATCGCGAATTCAGACATTAACAGCCGCCTGACGTTGCTGGCAGGGCTTTGATTGCGCGGCTAGCGGATTGAAATGAAAGAAAAACCTTTGCCCTTGAATTCTACAGTGGAATTGGTATTTCACTATAACCGCAATTTCGACCCCAGAGCTCTTCTCTTGACTGAGGGAGAGAACAGCTCTGGGGAACCCTGAAGCAAAGTGTCTTCTCATTGGTTTTCGTGAAGAACAATAAAAAGCGTCTCTAATTGGTGCCTTCACGTTAGCACGAGGAGTGAGCAGGCGCCGTTGAGTTCAAATAGCCAATTTTTGGCTATGAGAACCCTACTGCGCATGATCTCCTACATAGAGTTTCCCAGAGCCTTGAGTCGATCCGAGGCTCTGGTGACGAGAATGCTATAACCGTCGACAACCGAGGAACTGATAATGGCTCAATTCGCGTCGAATCTGGAAAAAAAAACACACATACACACACAGGAAGGAAGCGACCCACAATGGACATAAGGTTAGGCTTTTTAATAGAGAAGTTTTTCGTAAAATTATGTTCTAAGGTCTTTTATCGGGATTCCCATACAAATCCTTACATTTTTGTTGGCTTTCCCTCACACTGAGCTTGGGGCACCTCTGGTGTAAATGAAAATAGTTTCGCATTATTGAACTATCAGGGGCACCCACCGACCAATTTGTTGTAAAATGTATTATTATACCCCAGTTAATGAAAATAAATGTTATTAAGGCATTTTCAGGTGTTTTTCAGTGTTGCTGGGAAAACATTATCTGTTCCTTTTTCCCAGCAAGACACACAAGAAATTTCCCAGCCAGCTAGATAAAAATTGGTTGGTTTCCCAGCCAGGAATTCCGCGCGCTTTCAAATCCCTCGATCCAAATCGACCGAACAAAAGCGACAGAACCGGGACAACAGGTTTTTTCCGCAAGCGCAATCACTCTGACATGCTTGTGACTACTCTCTGGGAGAGGGAAGGGGTTTCCTTTTTCTTTTTTTTTAGTCGTCCTCAGTCTTCAGAGTTTCTACAGCCAGCTCGGGTTGAAATGCTAGAAAAAGTCAGTAATTCCCAGGCAAAGCCTTTATCAATAACAAAATTTCCCAGCCAGCTCATCGAAACACCTGTATTTTTGCCAGCCAGCAAGATTCCTCTGGGGAACAGATAATGTGAGGAACAGATTCGTTGGGTGCCCCTGAACTATGGTCTAACTATTGGCACAAATGAAATGTTATTTCTTGCCAAAGAACAGCAAAAGGTGTAATAGCGATTTTTCTCTTTCAGGTATTGCGAGAATCCGTCGGGGTGATATAATTCGATGCTCAGTCATGTTTGACCAGGAGAAGGACAAAGACGGGTTTGATCACATTCCGGTTGTGATCTCTGTGAATGGAACCCGACTAATTCCCGAGGGAGGCCAAACATTGATAACACACAACCCAGACAAGCCTTGGTATCCATACATTGGTTTTGATCGACAAAATAGCGCCTTGGCCAAGGTAAAAACGATACATTGTATCGACGTTTAACAGTGACCTTAGCTTTCCCGTCAGATGTCCCTGGTATCTCAATGACTGAGATCTTTAGGTCCGACTGCAGCTACAGCTACGGCTACGACATCTATCTTTTGTACCTTCGTGCGCATTCCCTTAACGAGCCAGGCCTTAACATTTGACGGGAAAAAGGTTGAAAAGTATGTAGCCCTGGTCTTCCTTAGTACGAGTTTTCGCAATCACTTCGTAGTGGTGACAACGAACTCGCAAAAAAAAAAAAAAAACGAAGGTACGTTCATGACAAATTCATCCCAATTTAGTTGCCAAAATGAAAAGCCCTGCACAGGCAGACAACCCTAAGGATGCGAAAGCGCCTGACCTTACTTTACTCTTCTCTTCCCCTGCGTGCAACCAGCTCAGTGGCTTCATAGCTCAGTTGGTGGAGCACTGCACTGCCATCGCGGAGGTCATGGCTTCGAATCCCGTTGAAGTCACCTGAATTTTTCCGGTAACTACTATCTAGATAAGAGACAATCGCTCAAATCGACCAGATAAGTGCTTGGATCTCTTCTCTCTTTTCGTCTATAACCCGCACATGAACTGAATATTAAACAGTTATTTGCCGAAGGCGAGGTTTTTGCATGGATACTCACTGAGCCTGAGGTTAATAATTGTTTTTTTTTCCTATAATTACATAGGTGATTATTAGAAAAATATGCATCTTCTTCGTCTGTCACCTCGACAAACGGCTTGCGGCCATTTTGAACAAAGAACTCCGCTTAGGTGATCATTAATAAAGTTGTGGTTAGTCTTACGAAGCTCGTTTCATCCCGACCAAGAGACTCATCAGAGACCTTTCACGTTAAGTGCAACCAATCAGAGCAGAGAATTTTCGTTAATCACCAATGTAATTATACCAAATACATTTATTTTATTCATATTTTATTGCCTTGCCTGTTTAATAAAATAGATGACCGCGAGAGAAGATGTGGACTATGGCAACTTACACATTCAAGAGGTTAAATTTGAACTAACGGAAACAAAATCGGAAATAACGGAGGCCAAAACGGAGCTAACCGGAGCGAAATTTGAAATTCAAGAAACGAAGACTGAATTGATGGGGGTGATAACGGAACTGTCCGTGGTCAAATCTGAAGTCAATGCGGTGAAATCGCAGCTCCGTGAGGCTACGAAGAGCTTGAACAAGAAGCTTGATGCTCTGTTGACAAAGGTCAGCGAGAAAGAATATTAAGGCAGTTAAAGGAAGAGGAAAGCGTCTTCAGCTTGGTAAAGAATGGTGGCAAATCTCAAAATTGCGCGGTGTTTTGACTGCAACTCGACTACAATCCTTGTCTTGCAATTCAATTTCAATTTTTTATCATTATTTTTTTCAATTCTAAACTCATACTAAGTATATATATTTACAAAAAGAAAAAAAAAGAAAAGCAATGAATAACGAGTGATAATTACAAAGAGACAAGCTAGAGATACAGTAGTTGCGTGTAAGATTGAGACAACTAATCGAGTAGGTGACCCAAATTGAAAACATGAATGATAAAGGAAATACAATATTTAAAAAATATATCATTAATTAGGTTAAAAGTAGTGCTTCATGGAATAAATATTAGAGAAAAAGAAAACAAAATCAATGCATCAAAACAAGCAAGGAGGAAAACTAATGTAGCCATCAATTATTACACTCTTAATATTTTTACGGAATCTATACAAGGATGTCATTTGTCATGGTACAGTAGTTACAGGCAATGCATTCCAGAGACTACCGCCAGTAAACTAAGGAGACCGAATACCATGTTGGGTTGTTTTAGCTTGATTTGTAAACAAATTTAGGTCTAGAGACTGGCGAGTATAGTAAGAATAAACAGGAGATATTAAATTCAAATAATTATTAAAGTAAGATGGAGTCATTTGATGAAACCACTCATAGACAAAGACAAGAATTTCAAGTTTTATAATGTCATGAAAAAGTAAGGAGATGAAGAGATTTAAATATGGGTCCAGAATGTGAAAACGTTGAGGAAGATGTAATGATTTTAACTATTCGTTTTTGTAAAATACTAACTGGCCATAAATAAGATGGATAGGCGAGAGCCCACGCTTGAAGACCATGGGTCAAAAAGGGATAGATTAGTGAGTAATAAAGCATGACATGGATATCTGTCTTAACATAAGAGCTCAACTTCATGAGAATACCCACAGTCTTTGAGAGTTTAAGACCAAGCTCATCAATGTGATTTTTCCAGGTTAAATTAGAATCAAAAGTAACACCAAGGTATTTGACAGAAGAAACCTGTGTAATATTTGTTCCATTAATTGTTAAATTTAAGGATTTATATGGTTTCAACTTCTTAGAAAGGAAAAGAATAAAGTTTGATAAAATAGATATTGGTCTATAATGATCTTTATCTAGCTTAGAGCCTTTCATGAAAACTGGAGTAACTTTAGCATCAATATTTTAATTTATTTGGAAAATTACTGGTAGAAAGGAATCATTTATCAATGAAGACAGGATAGGAGCAACATAACACTCTACAATCTTTAACAAACCAACTGGAATACTAAAAGGACCACTGAACTTCTTTATTGTTATCCATTTGAGTAATGTAAGATTAGATTTTTTTTCGATGTGCACCCAATGTCATGACGGCCAAGTTGGTGTACTGAACAACAGCGAAAAAGTCTTTTGGGAATTTAGCTCTATTACTATGCAAAACGCGAGAGACATTTTGCTTTTGTTTTGTACATCAACATGGCCGTCTAATCATGAGAGTGCAAGCCAAGATTAAGCCATTGCATCAGTTTTAATGGGTGGGACACTGTCACGCTAAACACAAAAATTAGAACTGATTCCCTTAATTAAATTTCAAAAACTTTTTTTTTTTTTTTAATGTACAAACTATCTTTACCTGCTTTTGGGGACGAATGGCAAAGGCAGAGTTGAGTGCGAACTTGGAAACGTAGGGTGAACGTTCCCAAGGTTTCGCCTGTATTGTCTTGCGCCTCTCGTGTTGTAAATTGATTTTAAGTCGATAAACACACATTTTGGCTCAGTGACTGTTTTTGTCTTGGATTCACTTGAATCGTGTGAGAAATGATGTAGAAGATATTTCAAAGTTTATGGAATATTGACCAGAAATCTTTACTGTTACAAACTCCATGACAGGGGCGGATCCAGGATTTTTCTTAGGAGGGGGGGCACCACTAAGGAATGGGGTTGCTGACTGGTGACGTTTCTTTTTCGTCCAGAATACCAATTGTATTAGAAAGCCGCAGGTCATCTCAGGAAGGAATGAGGGGGTAAGGGGTGGGGGTGTGGGGCGGGGTGGGGGTGTGGGGCGGGGGGGGGGGGGGAGGTGCACACCCCCTGCACCTTCCCCTAGATCTGCCCCTGGTTCCTTTAATCATGCAAAAATTGTTAGCAATAGCATCATAAAAGAATGTTAATCATCGGCAAAGATTAAATAGTTGGCAAAAGCTAGTCGCAAAGGGTGATGCAGCGAAAAGAAGAAATATATTTGCACGTTCGTGATTACGATTAAACATACACACTAAAATTATCACCTAAAAATGATAATACACCGGACATAATTTACAAATAAGCCACTCAAGTTTTTGTTTTCTTGCTAATAATTTCTTTATTCAATGAGATAGGGTATGATACGACAAGATGCTACTGGTGGCTTTAACATTGCCTTGTTTGTAAGTGTGGGATGTTTCCCAAGATATGAAGAACATTTCCTGATTTTTATTTTCGGCAAAGATAAATAAATAAGTTCCCGTGTTCAAGACTCGTTCTAACCACTCGCGTCCGAATTTATTCCTGGTAGTCCCTGGTTCAACTTCTCGGCCGCACTTGTAAATAGAAAACTGGTTTACCTCCGGCCAGTTGGGATTCTTAACAGTTGTTGTTGTTGTTGTTGCTGCTGTGTTCTGTCGTTTCGTTGATTGTGTTTCATTGGCCCAGAAAAAAGCCCCTATGGGGAGTGGTCAATTAAGTACATATTGCATTTTTCCTTATTTTAAAGACAGAGTGTGAGGGTATTTGAAGTGAAATCAAACTTCAGTGTACGACATAAGGCAATTCTATCCTTTTTTTTTCTTAACGAACACACATTGTGAAATAAAATTTACTGAAAAACAAATTTGATATGAAAGGCCGAGCGTGGAATTTTTAAATTTATAAGTCGTGCTTGTGTGTAGTGCGCAGTTTGCTCGGCAGTATGGCGGTTTTTGTACCACGTGACCGCCAGCTGCAAAGGACCATTGTTAAGCTTTTCTCGCTTTCTTATTGTTAGGGGTAACGCGTTGTGGTTGTGACTGTGTATTGTTTTAAATTCACAACAAATTGGATACGTGAGTGAAGTACAACAAACACTTGATCTCAATGGTTTCATTGAGTTCTTTTTGACTCAGTTTTCAATATAAATCAGAAAATGTAACTCAAAACCTTTCTATTGAAGTATTCGTTTTACATATTGGAACAGTATGTCCTGTTGCAAGGCCACAAAACTCCTAATTATTTTGATTTGAAAGACCGAGTTAATGGAAAATGACCCACTGTATACCTAACATCATCATATCTTTGTAAGTACCCTCCGAGTTTAGAGTAGCTTGGCGTAGCTGATATCTCCGAGCAATTAGACTCACAGAGGACAAACCACAACACCGGGAACTCCATGCCCTACTCTTTGCGAATAGTGTGTGGGTTCTTTTACGTCCCATTGAAGGGTTCTCAGACGGGGCCTACGGTTTATCGTCCACATCCGAAATGACTAGAGAGTGTACTTCTAATGTTGATTAACTCATAATGACTACGCATCAATTAAGGTCACTTTTACCACTGCACAAGACGCTTCTTTCATTTTATTTGCTTGGTGTAGACTTTAATCACATCACAAGGAATACATCTTCCTGCAAAATAGCCGCCATTTCTTGGCTTCATTCACGCTTCCCATGAGCCATCGAGCCCTCGTTCTCGGTAAAATGAAAGAGGCACAAAGAAATCTTGAATTTTGACCACAAAAAAGAGGCATTGAGAGCTAAATTGCATGAAAAGGGGACTAAAGTTCCGCCATTTTGAAATTTGGCGAACGCGAAGCACCTCAGTCCCGCGGAAACTGGCATGAAGTTGCAGCAAAAAAGAAACAGGTACTGTACTAGCATCCTTTTTTAAACTGTTATTACTCATTGTTCAATCGCAGATATGTCATTTTTCTCTGACTGTGTTTTTTGTTCATCAAGGAAAGCTTTTGCTTCAGCGGGGAGTTCAAAAAACTCCGGAAAAGGTTCCAAAGCTGTTTGTTCCACACTCATGCTTACTCCTTCTGGAATATTCCGCTGGATGTATTCAAGAAATGTGTCAGCTGTGTCGCCTGTCACATTTTTAACCTTTAAAATAAGCAGTAGGAACCACAGCATGAATAAACAATTAAAAGGTTCATTTAAGACCATTTCAATGGTTTTAACATTTAATTTAAATCAACATTTTAATACCAAAAGGTTCAAGGGTGTCAACTACGTTTATGAGACATGCTTCTCTTGCTTTGCGTACACTATATTACTATACCGTTATATAATTTCAGTCAACATTCCTTATTATTATTGCAACATATCCTTTTCTTTAGTGCTGTATCAAATCACACGCCATATCACTACTCAAATTGTAGCGTCTTCGTTAACGGTAGCCATTTCTTGTAAAACCCTGATGAAAAAGGGCAGTGCCATTCAAAGTATTGGTTTTTTTCAATATATTCCTTCACCATTATATCAGCCTCGCTCTTTTTAGCTTTTCTTTCTTCTTTTAATGTCTCCATTTTCCCATGATCCCTATCAAGCTTTCGGTGTCCAAAATGAACGATAATACTTTACTTGGGACAAATAGACCATATTCGTATTCTCGGTATTGGACTGGAACTAGCTTGCAATGGAGGCTAATGCGGGGAAATCTTTTCAAATGCAAATACATTTTAATATATTCCCCTGCATTAGCCTCCATTGCGAGCTAGTTCCAGTCCAATACTGAGAATACGAATACGGTCTATTGACAATTTAAAAGAATACTCCTTCACTTGAGGGAGAGACTTGGTTGGGGTGGTTTGTACCAACAGCGAATAAACTTCTTTTCAATTTTTTTCTCGTGAGTAAATGTACGCCAAAATTAAGTCAGCTAGAACTCAGTCATGTCTCCGATTGGTTGAGTGCTGATAGTTTGACCACCATTCATCCCAGTGAAAGGAGCACGGTTTGCAAACGCGTGTAGAATCAAGATGAGGAATTCCGTTGCATGAGGTGAAATAAACCTGGCACATGCACTCGTATGTAAAACGTTATAACATCCTTTCATGGGTCACATACCTGTAGCATTTGTGCATGAGTTCGAACCTCGTACTGCGCTCTGTGTTTCTTGTAAATGTGAGGAGATTTTAAAACCGTGTGCCTTTGAATCGATGTAGGAAGTATGATTCTGTACAATGCAAAATAAAATTTGAACAGTTAACATGTCAAAATCTCCCCCAAGTGTACCTATATCAGTTCCTTGCTCCATCAGTCCCACCTTCCATTAATTCTTTCACTGACAGATCTCCCTCCCTTTTACTAACTTTCTTTCGTGACGCTTTTCCTGCCTTGTTTACAACATGATTTCATTCCTCTCACTGGCATCTTTATTGTCATTTCATCACTCACGGTCAGCACGGTCAGTACACCCCACCCTCCGGTCTATCATTCTTTTTTTTTTTTTGTGCAATCAAGTTTTTCTCTTCCACTCCACGAGTCATGATTCCATTTTAGCTCTCTTGCATCACACCTTTCTACCCCTCTCCACATCTCACGGTCACAAGATCTTTGTTTCCCCAAAAGGATGAAGGTTCAGGCCCTGTTCAAACCAAACGTTCACCATGTTTTAAACATGCATATGTTTAGTTAAACACGGTTTTGAAGTGATTTCTTTTTAATTCATCATGTATACTGATTTTCGTCGACAACAAATTTACATGTAGCGCAGATCAAAGCATGTATTGAAACTTAAGCCCCGTTTATATGGAGAAAAGTTGTCCCGGATAGAAGGGTGACTCGCCCACCCGAGCTAGCCTGGGCGAGCCAACTTTTCTTACATTCTTATAAAACGCGGCGAACCGTTTATATAAGAAAAATAAAAGTTGGCTTGGCTAAAAGGGTGACCCGGCTAGGCGGGTCACCTTCTTTCGAGGGTAGGGTCAGCCTTCAAGCCGGGCCAACTTTTTTTCCATGTAAACACTTTGGTCAACTCGGTCATGGCAAGATAATAGGGAGCTTACGCAACAGGACGGCTGGAAGACTCAGGACGGCAGAATGACGAAAAAAAGTCGCGTAAGATTGAGAGTGCACAGTCTCGCGCGACATTTTTTCGCCATTCTGCCGTCCTGAGTCTTCCAGCCGTCCTGTTGCGTAAGCTCGCTAATGGGCTGACTTAGCAACAGAACGGGAACGTCAGTGGCGACGGCGCGCGCAGAAAAAACACCAATGAGAATTCAGAATAGAATAGACTCCACTCTTTTCTTCTCTATTCTAAATTCTCATTGGTAGTTTTGCTGCGCGCGACGTCGCCACTGACGTTCCCGTTCTGTTGCTAAATCAGCCTAATGAGAACATGCGCGAGCGGCCTCTTCTCAGTCTCTTGATGATTAAAACTGAGGCGGGAAGCTCTTGAATCTGGCAAAAGGGTCATTTTTTCTCATATAAACCGTCGATAAAGTTGTCGCTGCTGAAAGGCTGACCTTCTTACCCAAGACAACTTTTCTCCATACAAACAGGGCCTTTTTTCTGTGACTGATTTTCATTTTGTTAAACCCAGTTTAATTAAACATGTCTTGTTGGTGTGAATGGGGTATTAGTGTTCTCTCCCTTGGTTAATAGCCATCCCTCCCTCTCTCTTACCAACCCCCAACTTCCTTTGATAACCACACAGCACACAAACAAACTGTATTAAGATCTTTAGTTGCCAGAATTTGCCAGTACCTGCCGGAGATATCAATTTTTAGATGACCAGCTGCAATCGTAATAAATTCTGTGTAGGATTTCAACACAGCTTCGTCACTTCCCTTGACTTTGATACTAATCAGCGAGTAAAGGGCACTCTTCTATGATAAAAAAATATCGAACACAGAAAATAAGGAAAAAAACACTGTAAGCTTGTATGTAATTCTACTCTCCGTCCAGAGAAACAGTTGAGCTATTGTTTTAGGGTGACAGGTGACTTTTTGTTTATCGTTAACTTGTTGCTGCTCACTCGCTGCGCTCGCTCCGCAGTAACATATTCTGGATTGATGAGAAGGTAGGACGAATTCTCATATTCACTGCTTTTGCCCCAGAATACACTGCGCCATTCACCAGCTTTTACATGTACCAGAATGCATTGCATTGCCGCCAAACACTCTGCGCAGATATTCGATGAAACAACATATCATGACGTTAAGAGTGAAAACTCAAAACAATTCCAAATCTAGATTAAGTCCCTCGCATATAAATCTTATTGCGCAAAGTTCTGCCAATAAAGTTTCAGTGTTTAGAAACATAATCATTATAGTCAACTTCCATACTTTCTTACACCCATCCTCACAGTTCTGCCAAATAATCGCCAAACTGAATTTAATCCTCATCCATCAAAGTTCCGAACATCGCAGGGAAGAAAGACTTCGTCTCCAGTGTATTCGATCTAAGACTTGTAGCTTTAGTTCACAGTTCGACTACCACAAGGAAAAAAACCTGCCTTCTCACTTCTATGCACTGTTGCTTTGCTTACCAATGCTACATTTTTTTTTTTGTATATGACAGGGCTCGAAATTAACGAAAAAATCCAGTCGCATTTTGCGATAAGATACGAAAATTTAGTCGCAATTTCGCAAATTTAGTCGCAAAATCGCCGCGCTGCATTGTGTTGTCAGCGGTTTAGCAGAAAAATATGAGCCCGCAGTACTTGTGTGTAAAGAAACTGCTGAAAATGGCGAATGATCGAAGGAATGGAGCTGTGCACGTAACATCGCAACTAAATTACTATACAATTACGCTACCTTCACAGAAAATTCACAGCGAGAAACAAAATAATTTTGTCATTTATTTATTTATTTGTTTATTTTAGCAAAAGTAGCAGCAAAGTGGCAACTGCTAACCCTGTTGTTTCGAAAGAACGAAGGTGACAACAAGTCGCAAATTTGCGACTTCTTCAGATATTTTAGTCGCAAAGGGAAAAATTTAGTCGCAAATGCGACCGTATTGGTCGCAATTTCGAGCCCTGATATGGATATATTTTATAAGAATATCAACACTAAAATTTGCGAAATTTAAACAATATTTTAAAAATAAACCCAAGACTGTAATAATATAATTTTGCGTGTTGCAAATCTGTAACTACTAAATACAATACAATTATACGTTTTTAACTTAACCACGTAAAATTATTTCTTTCTCTAAACGTAGTTGAAACGAACTCGTGTACTTTCATTTTTTTCACGGTCTTTCTGTGAGAAATGCATTTCTCACAGATGTGTCGTCTGACGTGACATCTTGACTTAGCTGACTGCAACTAAAAGCGATGGAGCATGTTCACAATGTAACGCGATACAGATCAAGTCACCGAACAGGTGTAATTGATACCCAAATACATTCTAAAACAGAAACGCCATTTAAGAATAATGCAAGAATATTTTCAGCCTAAAATCGGCAGAAAGATAAGAATAATTTATTACGAATTCAGCCTAGGCCGGAAAACAACATTCTTATTTTTAAAAAAGCATTACTATCTGTTAGATACACTAGTAAGGTAGACGGTCATATAACCATTGCTAGTGTTGAGGTTGGGAGTTTGGAATTTCAACACTTATGCTGAATCCAATTTTGATATCTTGTGCAAAGTGTCCCTGAAAGTCTAAGCATTTTGCTGCTTGTTTCTAACAATATAGTTAAGTATTAGGGTTATCAAAACCACATGAATCTAATTACTTCCATTTCTGGAAGTATAATGACAGCAATGATTCCCAATGCAATGATTACGAATCAGGCCCCGGTTACTGGATTTATGGTTAGCACTAACTAGCATTAAATACCATGGAAACCTATAGGTTTAGATACCTCTTAACCAATTATTATCAATGGTTCATAGTGCTAACCAGGCTTCAAGCAGCCAGCCCCTGATCATCTGGTCTTGGAATGAGCAGTTTTGACACCCAAGACCTGGTTTTCACTAGCGATGCAAGCAAAAGCACAAGAAATATATGCAACCATATGAAATTGTTGATAATTAGAGGCTTTTGTTGTGACAAAATGTGCTACCCGTAATACCACTATTGAGAGTTTGGAAGAAAAAAACTTACACTATCAGACGTTACTGGAGAAAATTGTTTTGTATATTGCCTGGCACCTGTTAAAATATAAGAAAAAGATTTGATGTTGCAATTCTGAGCAGAACAATGAATACGTAACTTATCAACATTCCAAACATCAGGGCTGGAGATCTAAGGTCAGACAATGTCCTAGGCAACTGTCCACTCTCCCTCATCCCCTTCCCCACAAGACTTGATCTTTTTGTTCCGCACCAAGAATAACAAAGTCAAGGAGGTGGTTGTGATCAAAGATATTCATGAATAGGGTCTTCCAAGCAGTCTTAGAAACTAGTAAAATAGAATAACTCCGAGGTCACATTAGCGCTTAAGACTATCCTCTAGCATGCTTGCTTGCTTGCAGTCAAGAAATCAGTAGCAAGGGCTAGAGTTTTAAGCAAGCACGACGTGGTCACATTGCACTTCGGTTCGAATCGCGCATTCATTGAAAATGGATGAACTGTTTCCCAGACTAGTTTTAATCGTTTCTACTGATGAGGAAGGCAAACCTTGTTCATTTAACCGTCCAACTGTTCCTGGAACAGTTGCCTGAGCAGGATTACAAGAAATGTTCTGACAAATTTCGACGAATTTCCATGGAGACGTAGAAGGTGGCGCAATTAATCAGCAGTGGATAAGTTAAGAATTGGTAGCTTGCCTCGCTTGTACAGAATAGGCAATGACCTGAATGCGCCATAAGGCGAAGGCGTCCTGAACGTTTTAGAGTACAAATGATTCACCGGTACACCTTTAATCAAAACTTCACTGCGAAAGATCAAGCTGTCAAATTAAAATCCTCTTCCTTACTGGTGAGCTTTCTTGAATTGTTTACCTAGCATAGTTCAAGAGCACTGCAGAGCGCTCTTGAGCTGAGCTGTGGATCCTGTGAAGTTTTCAGCAACTCTGCCTCTTTTTTAAGCAAGCAAGCAAGGAACGTGCTAGGTAACCAAATATTGGCCAAACAAGCAAGGTTCTAGCCCAAATGTGACTGCGGTGTAAGTTGGTGTCCCCTAAGTATAAAATGGGATTTTGGGGGCCACTGAACCTGCTTCAGAACTGAGAGTAAAATATAATGATATCTGCGTCCTTTACACTATCTACCTTTTCTTAAAGCAGTCACAAACCATTTGATTGGACTATAAGTATCAAAACATCTACCAAGTTTTTGTTGTGATAATGTGCACCCTTGAGAAAAATTACCTACTACACCTAATACACATGCTCTGCGGAACAAAACACTCATAGTTAGACTCAAATCTAAAGTAACTGTTTTAATGTGTAGAAAAGAAATGCAAGATATCAAGATTACCATAGCTATTCTGTGGGTGGAAAAGTCTCCTTTTCCTACAAAAGGTATACAGTAAAATGCATTAGAAACAAAACGACTCAGAATGCAGGTCGTAATTAACGAATAAATTGAAATATCCTGTAATTGCACTCACATGATAAGATGGTCATGTTGGGGCCAAAACAATACAAACATCTAGCTCAAAATTTTCATAATAATAGAGTCAAATTTTCGCTATTGTTTTTTCCACCAACATGGCAGCCACGACGTCAGGTGCAATCAAAGAATTCTGAATTCTGTAGAACTTTGTTCTTTAACACTGAAGATTTAATTTCATCCATAATACGTTTTCAAGGAAGAAAATCAGTGCTGCTGGGGTGCAGGCATGCAGGGATGGCGCAGTGGTGAGAGCACTCATCTCCCACCAATGTGGCCAGGGTTTGATTCCCAGACTCGGCGTCATATGTGGGTTGAGTTTGTTGGTTCTCTACTCTGCACCAAGAGGTTTTCTCCGGGTACTCCGGTTTCTCCTCTCCTCAAAAAAACCAACATTTTACTTGACTTGTGTTAATTGTTAATTTCAATTTACAGTGTCCCCAATTAGTGCTCCAGCACTAGAATGGCTAGTCACTTAAATAAAGTTCCTTTCCTTACAGATTTCGGGACACCTACCTGTGACCACAATAAGCTATGCCAAGAGAAGAATTTCTTTGACTATAATTCAAAACCTACAAATAAATGCAATAATTGAATAATTTATATTATTACTTCGATAATCCACAATGTAAATTAAATTACTGGCACTATTTAAAAATAGTAAAAATTTTAAATTGGTCGACCCGTTCCACAATTAAGGAATGGTAAACGATACTAAAGAAAGGAGGGAACACAAAGGAAAAGTCCAAATAAAGCCTCACTCCATAAGAACAAAATACGAAAAGATATGCATACGACATTAACATAAGTTATCGCACGCATAAATGGCATGAAGAGGTCCATCGTTTGCATTTTAACCGGGAATTAAAAAATATATATATCGTTACGATACCTCATTCGTCAGCGAAAAGAAACTACTGACTGCGACAGTAGGATAAGAGTAGCGTAATAGCTGTAAACATCTGCAGAATCTAATGTGTTGAACCGCCATCTTGTACTTTGTAACCACGCCGTTTTGGCATACTCTCGAATAGTATGGTACATTTGATTGGCTTAATAGAACTTTTATGACCAATCAAGAGACCTGTTACAATGGTACTTATTCCCCAAAATATATCACGGTTTTCAAGATGGCGACGTTCAACCCTCAAAATTCATGATAACCCATGCTTTCATCGAAAGCGCCCGTCGGAGCCACTAGACATGGCGAGTGGTAACTGTACGAAAGAGAGAGAACTCACAAACCCTTACAGCATACTTGGTGTTTCAACAAACTCCAGCTATGAAGAAATCAAACGAGCATATCAAAAGCTTCTACTCAAGGTTTGATGGCTAGATATTCACTTGTGCATAAAGGTGCAGGTCTTGACATTAGAAACTTCTATAGCATTCTAGAACTGTTCTATTTAGAAGAGCTAGGGATCGTTTGATATTTTAGAACTTTAGAGATTTTAGAGATTTTAGAACCCCCGAAATATCAAACGATCCCTTCGGGGCTTCTAAAATCTCTAAACGTTCTACAGTTCTAGAATATTCATGGTCCATGTTGTGAGTCTAAGATTTCTAAAGCTCTACAATATGTAAGGTCTTTTGGGGGTTCTAAAATCTCTAAAATCTCTAAAGTTCAAGAATATCAAACGATCCCTAGCTCTTCTAACTAGTCTCGTTCTTTCATTCAAATTTGAGCTTTCATGTTACGGCTCGGTTAATCACACTCTTTACGAGATACTGTGATGAATATAGCACCCCGGGGGGGGGGGGGGGGGGGACTCCCAAATGAAACAGACGGGGATGCTCGTCGGAAATTTTGAATTTAACCCCTAAAGGAGACCAATCTAGGCGTGGCTTAAGCAAATTTTGACCCTTAAAAGAGACCGTTTAAAAACACAAAAATACGACATGCAATGAGTTTTAATGATAAAAAGGCATAATCATCGAATGCTTTTATCTAAAAAGAAAATTTAAAAGGACATTTGGCTTTTGTTTCTCTTCGCGTAATTCTGTGTTACTTCGCGGAACCCTAAACGAGACCTTGGTGGCATAAAATATTGGCGCTTTGCCCGGAACACCCTAAGCGAGACCAAAATCCAAAATTTACACCCCTAAGCGAGACGACGAGCATCCCCGTCTGTTTCATATGGGAGTCCCCCCCCCGGGTATAGCACTCGTTTACTGATTAAGCCTAAGCGCTCGTTTCAGTGATTAGGCCTAAGCACTCTTTTAAAATTTTAGCTTTCATTTTACGGTTCGGTTAACTACACTTTTTACCGAGATCGTGTGAAGAATATAGCACTCTGATTAAGCCTAAGCGCTCGTTTCTGTGATTAGGATTTTAGCTTTCATTTTACGGTTCGGTTAACTACACTTTTTACTGACATCTTGTGAGGAATATAGCACTCATTTACTGATGAAGCCTAACTAGTCTCGTTCTTTCATTCAAATTTGAGCTTTCATGTTACGGTTCGGTTAATCACACCCTTTACGAGATACTGTGATGAATATAGCACACGTTTACTGATTAAGCCTAAGCGCTCGTTTCAGTGATTAGGCCTAAGCACTCTTTTACAATTTTAGCTTTCATTTTACGGTTAGGTTAACTACACTTTTTTCCGAGATCGTGTGAAGAATATAGGACTCGTTTACTGATTAAGCCTAAGCGCTCGTTTCAGTGATTAGGATTTTACCTTGCATTCTACGGTTCGGTTGACTATACTTTTTACCGAGATCGTGTCAGGAATATAGCACTCGTTTCCTGATGAAGCCCAAGCGCTCTTTTCAGTGATTAGGCCCAGCACCTTAAGTGAGCTAAAACTTTCCGCCGTTTTCCCAAACGAATTACAAATGGACATGAAAACTTGACTAAAAAGTGAACGGAGGAATATGTGTATGGTTCGTTCTTTAAGCGTGTGCGTAATAATTATATCACAGGAGCAGCCGTGACCTTGCTCAGATTGAACAAATGTCGGTGTAATCCCGCACTATACTTTGACCCAAGAATCCCCATAACAAAGTTACACTCTAGGATTTTTAGAAGCCCCAAAGGAATCATTTTTATCTATAGATTTCTAGACTTCCGAGACATACCCTCGGTGTTTTTTAAATAACTCAAACTCTGTTCAGTTTTTGTTTTCAACAACGTACAAAACAAATTATTCAGGTGGCGAAAACGCGCCAATTTGAAGTGATCATTTGATTTTAGAACTTTAGAACTTTTAGCGATTTTAGAAGCCCGAAAGAGTTCGTTGGATATTCTAGAACTTTAGAGATTTTAGAACCCCCAAGAGACCTTACATATTCTAGAGCTTCAGAATTTGTAGACTCACAACATGGACCATGGATATTCTAGAACTTTAGAACTGTTAGAGATTTTAGAAGCCCAAAGGGATCGTTTGATATTCTAGAACTTCAGAGATTTTAGAGATTTTAGAACCCCTCAAAGACCTTACATATTCTAGAGCTTTAGAAATTTTAGACTCGCAACATGGACCATAGATATTCTAGAACTTTAGAACTTTGAGAGATTTTAGAAGCCCCAAAGGGATCGTTTGATATTCTAGAACTTTAGAGATTTTAGAGATTTCAGAACCCCCCAAAGACTCGCAACATGGACCATAGATATTCTAGAACTTTAGAAGTGTAAGAGATATTAGAAGCTCTCTTCCGTTCTAGCATTCTACATCGCGTACTGATTTTAGAGGTTCTTGAACCTTTTAGCTATAGATTTCTAGACTTAGAGACATGCCCTCAGTCTTTTTACAAAAACTCTAAAATAGAAGGTAGCTATAGATGAGTTCTATCTTCTAATGACAATATCTGCACCTTTCTCCACTTGTGGCCTATACGCGGTCAATGAACATTGACAAGGCATCGTTTTTCATATTTCTTTTAACAGTTCATGCATCCTAAGAAATACGTATATTTAGGAAGTAGAAAAGTCGGATCGGACCGGATCGACTCGGATTGCGAGTGTCAGATGAAACGATCGGTTTCACACTTCAAAGACTGTATTGGCCTACACTGGCCATGGGTGATATTCTGCAGGGACAACTCTTAAGACCCCATATTGTGTACGGATAAGGCGCTTGTTGTAGGCACAGTTCGCAAGCTGGTGCACATCAAGCGGATTAAGAAATGAAGATCGCAGAAATCCTTAAAGGTTCCTCGATTCTAATTTGTGTGTGGCATTTTATTGGTTAATGCCTATTTGTAATTTGTAGTGGAGACAGTTTGCAGAAATGTCCGCTTAACTTAGAGCAACATTAAAAATTGGGGTGATTTTGTCCCCGTTGTTTTCGGCACGGATTCAAACCTGCTAAATTTTATGAACAAATTAAGTTGTGAGGACGATATTACTTTATTTCCCTGCAACAACTTTTTTTCCCCAAAAATGGGATGTTACACCCAGGATGCTTCAGAGTAGGTTACGCCGAAGATCTTCGGTATCGGTTTTAAAATTTTGCGGCGTACTGGCGTGACAAATCGGAATTTTTGGCGTATAACAGCGGGTGATGAAAGCAAAAAAATATGGAAATGTTCTTGTCCTTGTTTTTTTTTTTTTACGAAGTATTGCATAGCACAGTGTTTCCAACATAAAGCGACATGGTCTTAAAGGGGCACTGTCATGCGATAACATGCCCAGTATTTCTCACAGGCAGAAATTTTAACAGACTTTTAATATTTTGCTCTTTCTGTTTAAGTATAGACTTAACACGGCTTGCGAAAAGTAATAAAATGTATATTTATATATTATTGATGATCTGGAGTTCAAAACATAAAACTCACGAAAAATATTGTGCCATTTCTGTTCACTTACAGCTGAATACAATAAGTGTGACCGGAAACATTTTCGGCGGTACAAGCACTCAAACATAAGTATTTTTTTCTCTGCGACATACCACACATATTATTAAGGTTAACCTGCCATTTCAAAGCTGAAAGACATTGCATTTATTTCCAAGAGACGACTTTGAAGTCGAAAGACGGTAAGAAGACAAAAAATTCCGCCGTGTTACTCACAGCTTGCGGTTTTTTTGTAACAAAAGATAAATAGAACCAGTGCAGTTCCTCTTATCTAAATGCAGGTTTTCTTAAGAATATGCAAATACACATTTTAGAGCGAAGATAGTAAACGTTAATCCTCAAACGTTGATGTGGTGGTCTCTGACATTTAAACAACTACTAGCTAGAAATGAGCCGCAACGATGGACTTTGATCCTTGTTTCTAACAGGGAAACGGCTTACACTTCGATAACACCATACGTCGAATTTTTCATGAATTCACGTTTTAAAAAGTTTATCTTTATTGTAGATTCTGTAAATATTGGTACTTAACCTGCACTGCTTTGCTTTCTTGACGAGATGTAATCACTATCTGTGTGTGGAGTGTGTAAATTTTTGCATGTGACAGTGGCCTCCGCATTGTCTGCTGCACCTCACCAAACTTGAAAAGTACAGGCTGAAATTTTCAAGTTTCGATTAAGAAACCTAGCGCATGCGCTCCCAGACAGTGCCTCTTCAAAAGTATATCTAGTTGTCGCGCTGCGGCAAGAGACTGGTGGCATGGTTAGCTGCTTAACTAACAGAAAAGTACCCTAACCCTAACCCTAACCCTTAACTAACAGACACTTGGCGTGGAATTTTAAAATCCTTGGCGTATCTTCGGTGTGGAAGTTATGCCGAATGCACTCTGGTGTTACACGAAGAAAATTGACCACGCAGCAGTCCCCTCCTCTTTTTGTGTCGACCTAAAGGCTTCTTTTCTATAGCGACAGATTCGGACTTATAAAGCGGAGTTGTAAGATCGCTTATGACCCAGTGAAAATCAAACAATGGAATCTTATGCCTAGTCGCAAGCTCGACGGAATCAGAGTTGCAAGACTGAGGAAGTTTCCATTTTTCTTGTGATTTCTAATAACTGTCGCAAAAAAATCTAGTGAGTTTATCAGAGTCGCAAGCAGAAGAGATAGAATTAACCAACCACAATGCCCGTTCTTAGGTCCCCTAAAAAAACACATGGCGGCCTTGGATGAAAAGGTCAACAAGACGACAGTTTCCTCTTTCTTATGACAAAGCCTGCAAGTATTTTGAACTCTTTGCTCAGAGAAACAACGTACTAAACTCACATAATTATGAAGTATGGTCCAGGAATTAAACCCTGCAACCACAGGCGAAGGGCGAGTTCTCTCACAAATGCATCCGGCTCTATAATTAAATACTGTTGCCTTTTCCTGCTATCACAAAATGATCTGCATTTTCAAATCGGGTACTATTTTTGTCTCGTTTGTTTTTCTAGTTTCATCCTGATAAGCTCGATGAATCATTGAGCCAGAAAGATCGTGACAAAGCTTGTGCAAGATTTTTAGCGGTAGATCAAGCATGGAAGCTCCTCAATAACCAAGGCTCCAGAGCGAAATGTGACAGACGGCTACAAGGTGGCAATTGGTTTCTTTTCTTTGTTTCTAAGACTGGGAATCTCTTTATGAAATCTCTTTGTTACGAGCTCAGTTGATGCCATGTTTAATACAGTAGTCGTCTTTCTGTCGAAGGTGGCAATATAATGACCTATTAACAGAAACATTTCGCAACCTCTCATGCCAGGAGTGGTTAGGACGCTTGCCTTGAGATGTGGAGTTCCTCAGTTCAAGACCCGTTCTAACCACTCGTTGAATTTGTTCCTGGTAGTCCCTGGTTCAGCTTCTCAGCTGCACTTGTAAATAGCCAACTGGTTGGCCTCCGGCCAGTTGGGATTCTTAAAGTGCTCCTGTGATTACAAAATCAAATCTTATTTTTCTTTGGATTTCAAAACTATGTTTAACTAAACAGCAAGCGACCATAGTTTTAAGCCTTGATTTAAAAAAGACACCTGTTTATTTTAATTGGAATTTTCCTATTTAGGTCCACCATTACTAACTTTAAGTTCTTGAGAGAGCTGGGGCCTATTTCTCGAAAGTCCCGAGAAGTTTTCGGACCCGAAAGGCCAGTCGTCAAGCTGCAACCTACTTATTTTGAAAAGCTGATCCTTTAACATGTTTTCAATGTAAGAAAAACTAAGAGGATTGCGAAGTTGGGTGGCTTTAAGGGAATTTTGGCACCCGAAATAGGCCCGAAAACTTTCGGGACTTTTGAGAAACAGGTCACTGGATCGAGGAGAAAATGACGTCAAAAGCTCACTAGTTTAGGAATGCAATGCGTGTGTACGCTGCAGAATTAATATGCAGCGCGGGAGTTTTGGGCTTTCAGACTTTTAACTCGCGTTTTGCTGCATTCCAACGCTGAATTTTTAAGCTAGTGACCCTTTGACGTCACTTTTTCCAGGATCCAGCCCTCTGAGGTCCAATCGGTCAATTTTGAACGTGAATTATGGTGGACCGTGAAATCCAAACCTTGCACTTAAAGTAAACGGCGTTTGGATGAAAATCGAAGTTCAAAATTTTGCCAGTGAGGTGTGAAGAAAAAAAAGGAAGTAATTTTTTTGGTCACGGGGGAAACTATGGTGCTTGCTTGGGTAGGGCGGAGCAAAACACAAGAGTGAATTAGTTAAGAGTGTTTCTCTATCAATTTGCGCTCTTGCCCCAAGCGCAATCACTAATAGACTTTACGCGCGAAGACAAAGGGCCTCCACTCTAAACAATCAGGAGAAGCCATGTCACGCGTGACATGGCTTCTGCCATGTTTTTCAGGGACATGACAACTAATTTTCGCCGAAACCGTTGTTCTAAAAATCATTTGCGACTGTGCTGGGAGCTCATGTCGTAAGAACAGTCTTATCTAATTTACTCCTGGTGAAACACCAAAATTTAGTTTTATCAAGAGAATTAATCGCCATAAGAAGGAGCGAATGCTTCATTTGGAATTCGCACCTTCTCACGAGGGTTAATTGATTTTTATCGTTTGACTACAATTACGGAATCGATTAAGAGTTTCCAATTTTAAAGCTGTCGTTTCCACCAAATTGTAATCTCAGTATTCGTTATTGTCACTCTTAACTGAAAAAAAAATTACTCAACAAATAAATGCTTAGAGCAGACATGCACCTATTCAATAGCGCGCTCTTAACCAAATCGTAAAGTTTGTAATGAGTAGGTGTAGATTGGTTTTGGAAATATTTCTAAACCGTTTTGCTAAGGTTGTAGTCCCATCTTTGTCGTTTAATTGTAATTCCGAAGCGCGTGGGAAGATTGATTACTCGATCGTTTTACTTCTAGAACAAAAACTCTCCCAAGATTGGCCGGTTAGCGCTGAGGTAGATCTTGATGACATGGAATACCATGAAGGTAAGTTAAAGGATTTTTTACAGGCGATAGGGTTGGAAGCAAAGTCCAAAGAGAATTTGGCCTGCACAATGGTGCTTTTAGTGGAAATCCCACAATGTCTTCAGAGTAAAGATTAAAGAATGATGTCCTTGAGCCTACTACCTCGATAGAACGAAACCACGAGTACCTTAGTCACCATTTGCATTCGATTTTTACAAATTATAATTAAACCTTGAAAATGGAGACCCGCTGTAAAACAAGTAGTTCCGCCTCTTTCTCCTGCCGACTTGAATTCCCCGATCATCCAAGGTGGCTCCATTGAAGTTTATAGACGGACCTCGTATTAAAAATTTTCCATGTTGATGAAAGCGACAGAAACGAGAGTTAAACAACGTCTTATAAAGCAGCACTAATGGTTGCTTGCAAGCGTTCTTAAATTTCACAAATTTACGTTGACTGTCATTGCTTTTTTGGCGAAAATGTTCGCACAAACAAGGCTAAAAACTTTTCCAGCTCCTCTAACCTAAATGAAAACATTCCTAGGTAAGATCTCAGTTCGTTGTCATAGGGACTCGTACTTCACAAAAAATGTCACCGACATAAAGGCGAAGTTCAGAAGGAGCAATTCGGAAGTACTTGAAAATTGAGAGCCCTGTATTTGTCGACGATTGAAGTGCCGCGCCCTTTATTGAGGGGCTCGAGGCTAGCAGATGTTCTTTCCCTTGTTGCAGACATACGGACCTTCTCCAGCGTGTGCCGTTGCAGTGGAGAGTACTTGATTTCCGAGAGTGATTTGGAAAATGGACAAGACACAGTGTGTTGTTCAGGTTGCACCTTGAGTATCAGAGTGCTGTATAACGAACTATCTGAAGGGACAGATGATGAAGATGAAGAAATTGTGAACAGGACCAATTTCAGATGACACCCATGGCAGTTAACGTTTAATACTGTCAGAAAATCGACCGGGTGTAGATGGGCGGAAAAGAAGACTTCCACCTGAAAGGACCTCGAATCTGACGACAAGTCAGGTTTAAAATTTTATGTGTTACCGTGCAGTACGCCTCGCGAGGCGGTTTGCTCAGCCGTTGCCTCGCGTGTGAGGAGAAATTTTGGTGAGAAATTCGTCTCGCGAGGCCGTGATAAAATCAAGCCTCGCTAGGCAAATTCCTCACTGTGTGCGGCCATCGTGAATCAAACATGTTTGATTTTATCCCGGCCTCGCGCGAAATTCTCACCACACTCCACACATTCTTCCCCGCACACGCGAGGCGCGTGCGGCGGCCTTTAGCTTACCCGCAGTTTGCATTCGCGTTCATGTTGCCTTTAGCTTACCCGCAGTTTGCATTCGCGTACATGTTGCAGTTTACACGGCCAAGCTAGGTCAGCGCCTAATAAGTGACGTTATACGCAATTTCACATTCGTTGCGCCCGCGACTTGGTTTTCATTAATCTTTGTAGACATCTAGTTTTACTTTGAGCGACTCAGGATGGCCAGCGTTCCAGAAATTTTATTTGTATGTCTTTGCCAACACCTTATTTGCGTGTCCAGCTTGAAGTACACCTAACGTAACGTATTTTGAAACAGGCAATTGCTAGTTCTACAACCGGGCTTGCGGGAAGTATGTGTCGTCTGCTTTGGTATGTAAAATTCCTTTAAGGAAGAATTAAATGTTCTCCCTCGCCATGCTAAAGACAACAAAATGTGCTTTCTATAAGAAAGACACCTGTTTACAAACATTCCTTCTGTCATTCAAATCCGCCGACCTCTGAGACAAAATCACGCTTCAGTTTGGTAGCCAATAAAGCTCTAGCCAGGGTTGGTCGAAGCTAAGTCAGCGCAAACACGCGTTAAATGCCACGACAATTCTTAACTATACTTCGAAAAACTCGGCCCTGGATGGTTAATCAACTAACAATAGATGTCGTCAATAATGCCCTCGTTATGTAAGGCCGGGTGCACTTAAGCTGGGGAGAGTAACGTTGAGTTCGAACTCGCGCAATTTCGTTTAAAACGCATTAGTCTGCAACTCTCTCTGAGCTAAAATAGAAGCACCGTTTTAGTTTGTTTTCGTTCTTTTTTTTTCTGGAATAAAAAACGACCTTTGTCCAACAACCTTGAGATCACTTTGGCCCCAGCATGTCTTCAGGTTTCACCCACTCAGCAAACTGTTCTTCCGTTAATAACCCCAAGCTTATCGCAGCTTCCTTTAATGTCGTGCCTTCTTTGTGCGCCTTCTTTGCAATCTTTGCAGCGTTATCATATCCAATGTGAGGGTTGAGCGCCGTCACCAGCATAAGTGACTCATCTCGCAGCTTATTAATTCTGTCCACATTGGCTTCGATTCCGACCACGCAGTTATCTGTGAATGCGACGCAAGCATCACCAATAAGACGCGTTGATTGAAGAACATTCCTGATGATCATGGGCTTGAAGACATTCAGTTCGAAGTGACCGTTACTTCCGCCCACTGACACAGCGGTTTGATTTCCTATGACTTGAGCTGCAACCATGGTGATGGCCTCACATTGGGTCGGGTTCACCTTCCCTTGAAATTAAACCAAATAACACGAAGTAAAAGTGAAAGGATGGCCAACAAATGCCCGGGGAGGGATGAGAGGGATTGGAACTGACGGAGCCATTAATTTAGACAACGTATAACTCGTATTCATAAATGGCGGCCAACAAATTATTCCTTTGTCCTTGTGCTAGTAAAACCAACTAGCCTCGTTTGCATGGGCAAAATACAAAAACATGTTGCTTCAGAGCGAGGCTTGTTGGTCCCTTTAGCACGAAGACGGTCTATGGAACTTTGAAGCGTGGAATTGGTCAAAACAAAGTTCTGTGCTACCTACACATTTCACACTCCCTTTTTTACATACCATGGCAAAAATAAATGAACAACTGTCAAAATTCAAGTGTCACTTGGAAATTCAAAAAAAGGAGAACTTGATTTTTCCCTTCTTTCAAACGCTGTTTGCTGTGCGACTGAACTTAGAAGCGCAAAGCTCCAATATCGCAAGCCTTTGAAGTCACCTTTCGATGGTGTAGCTCTCAATATTGAGAACAGAAAAAGAAAACCATGAAACGTGAAAATACCAATTTAAATTAAGAACTACTGGCTACTTTCAGCTGGCAAGAACACCTGCATCTGAAGGAACAAAATAGTCTGAAAACAAGACTTAATTAATTAGTATAGTGGTGGCGCTTTTAGTCCTATGCGCAGATGTTAACAACTTTGAGTCATTACCAATTTTGATTGTTTTAACTTTTTTAAGACTACTTAACGATTTCTACAGTGATAAACATTAAAGTTGTTGCCAGATACAAATGCCGCCACCGTTACAGAACCTCTATGTGCATGTACTTTTATGCTGCATGCAATGCAGCTGAATTGTGCAATACCTGGCATAATGCTGCTTCCTGGTTCGTTTTCGGGTAAAGAGAGTTCACCCAATCCGCAGCGAGGACCGGAGCCGAGAAACCTGATGTCATTGGCGATCTTCATCAAACTGCAGGCAATGACATTCAGTGTTCCATGTAACTCCACCATGGCATCATGGGCAGCAAGGGCTTCAAACTTGTTTGGGGCACTAAATAATTTTTAATATGCTTTGTGTTAAGTGTAGCATTTTTATTCCCACGATCAAAACGTTCATTCTCCTAACTAATACCATAGATTTCTTTGTTGGGTAGTTATGAGAATTTGGTGTTATATCAAGATCACATCTCCTTAAGCTGATGATTATCTTTATTCTCAATACCTGACTGAATCGGCAAGCTACTGGTGTACCTCCTCTATCATTGTCGTTTTTACAGACAGACAGAGAGACAAATGGCCGGGTACATTCCCATTTAAAAGAAACACTAAAAAATGTTACATAATGTTATGGTCTCTAATGGTTCCTTGATGATCCAGTCAGGGCTAACGGGTTTTACGTTTACTCACTAGCCATTTACTGGTTTCAATAACTACCGACAACCGATGAAAAACCTTCGCTTCTTTACTCAAAGAAGTGGGTGGCTTTTTTCTTTCAATTTAAAACTTAAAGACAGGTTCTTTCGAGCCTAAGATTTTACAAAAACTCTTTTTGACAATAAAGACATGAAGTAGTCTAAACGTGCTTATCCTTTTTTATCTTTTTGAAATGTGGCGTTCAAACATGGCATGCCCCAGACACCCCAAGAGAAAGTGGCCGTTAGGTGCCTTGTTGACACAGTTATTCTACTTAAACCAGCCGCCGAATTTAAAATTTTATGGAAGCCCCTTGACCATTTCTTGAAGGCCTTAAGCACTGCACTTTTCAAAGCATTTGAAAGCAGCAATCGAACTAAAAGAACGATGCATGCCTACGAAAGAGGGCTAGCCAGGCGCAAGTGAGGTGCTTGTGAGTACAAAGCTTCGAAGCGGAAGAGGTTCAGACAAGTGTTTACCTCGTAAATGGTAGATTTGTGTACTCGGCAATCTTAGCAGCCATCTTCTCAGCAAAGCCAATCCTTGTGTTGAGCCCTGTGCCGACCGCTGTACCGCCGATAGCAAGTTCATAGACTCGCCCCAGGGTACCTTCCACTCTGGAGATGCCATACTTAACTTGTTGTACATAACCACTAAATTCCTGGCCCAAAGTGACTGGTGTAGCATCCTAGTTGGAACGAATGTGCGGATTAGAAGATAGAAAATCATCGG
>NC_090894.1:2251796-2256796 GCF_036669925.1 Montipora capricornis
AGCAATGATTGTTATATATTGTTATCCTCACAGCCGTACCAGCCTTGCATTATTATTTTGCTTTTACATGTACTGAAAGTCTACAAATTATTTGTTGGTTAGATCGCCAAAGATCCAGCACTTCCACTTTGTTCAGCTGGCCCTTGTATAAAAATTATTGTCTACAAGTATATGTACACGTAGATGTACAATTATGCATGTTGGCATCACTTGTTTACATCCTATCCTCCGGTGAGTTGCTTTAATTACTTTTTAATACATCCTAGGTTGTTGTTCTACTACTTATCGCTGGTTCCGGCATCTCACACTATGCATCCTGTACGAGAGTGTCATTCTATCAGGGAATTATATTTTTTTTTATTGGCCAATGACAAGACGAAAGCTTTGACATCTCAAAAAATTTTTCTCGCTTCGGTTTCACAGATGGTTTTAACTTGAGCCAAAAAAAAATGGATGCTCTCACAGCCTATGTTGACATGTGACCTACATGTAACAAATTAAGGGGATGACTTGCTGTACTGTAATAATTAGAACCCCCTCAGGTGAAGAGCTGTGAATGACACCTTCACCTTCGAAAAATCACTTGGGCTAAGCTGTATTTTTGTAATGGTTATACATTTGTAAATCATAGGTTTATAGGGTCTTGCACAAGAGGTCATCACTTTTTCAACTGGCAGTTTCTCACACATGTAATTTTAAACCTTTGATGCCTAAACCGGGCAACGATTTTACTCGTCAATGGGGAATGCCCAGGAGTCAATGGGTTAAAGTGGTACTTATTATTATCATAAAAAAACACTGCCTTTTTTTCTTCAGATTTTGCAAGTGTACCGTAATTGCTTTTAAAGCACGTGCCTAACAAAATTTGGAGCTTTGATTTTTATCCAAAGGCTGTTTACTTTGAATGTAAGTTTTGGATTTCACGGTCTGCCATTATTCACATTAACTTAGTTTAAAACTGACTTCAGGACTGGACCTCAGAGGGTTCTTAAACTAGCGAGTCTCTGATGTCATTTTCTCCTCGATCCAGCTTTTTTAGGAGTCTTAAGTTACACATAGTAATGGCGGACCATTAAAAAGGGTTAAAATAAAACAAGTATCTTTGAGAATAAGGTTTAAAAGTTGAATCACTTCGTGTTAAGTTAACATAGATTTGAAATCCAAAGATTTGATTTTGTTATCATGATAGTACAACTTAAACAAAAGAAAAAGGAAGAGATGCTAACAACCAGTGAATTTCAGAGGTGCCCTGTCCTTAATAACTTTTTCCCTGTAATTATGTCCCTTTGGCTCTCCATTTAAAAGGTACTATCAAGCAAGGATGGCAGATACGTAAGGTCAATTTGCACAATTTTTGCTTACTGGCATGTGCTCACTCTCATCACCAATTGGAAAATTCAATTTTGATCTTGCAGTTTGGGCACCATAATACTTGTCCGCTGGCACTTCTATTTCTCCAAAGCTGTCTGTTTCCTTCCGGGTCGCCTGTTGGTGACACAAATATTATTGGTTTGTTCATAAACTATAATTTATTCAATTTATATGCTGACTTGCTAAAATATTATAGAATTATTATTAACCTTGACTGAGAGCTGGAATTAAAAAAATTTCCAGGTTGTCCCTGTTTCAAAAACCGGGCAACTGAATCCATAAATTTGGTTGCCCTGATAAAATGCTTGGTTGCCCATTATGAAATCCCCTATGATTAAATGCACACCATATTGAGATGAAATCGCATGGCGTTGGTGGAAGTGTGGGTTTTATTTTAATTTTTTTTTTTTTTTTTTTTTGCAATCTCTGCCGCATACATAATGTCTATCTGGTAATTTTTTTGTAACACTCACGGATAATCAAAACACAGGAAAATGCTCAGCTAAGGCAAATTAATTATTGTTAACCTCACACTACTATTGGACATTGTCCAAATAGAAAACAGACAAGCGACTGCTTTTGTAATTCATTTTCTATTTTTGGCTGGGTTGCCATTGTTTTTTTTTGGGCAACCAGCCTTTTCATTTCACCAAAAACTGGTCGCGCATTAAACTTTCTGGTCATCTGGTATGACCGGACAACTGCTAATTTCGAGCACTGCCTGACAAAATCATACAATTTAGCATTGGACAAAGTACAGTATCACTGTTAGGAGGGAAAGAGTCAATCGGAGTGAATGATATATATATACACTGCTAACCACGAGATGTACAGTGTATTATTTTAAGCCTTTCACCACCTGATGTAGTGGCAGCAATGTGGATGTCTGAACCAAATAAGAGGCAGCGATGTTGGAGTACCTGAGTGTACAATTGAGCGCTATAGAACTTTACATGTACATGTATACCAAATAAACATCAATTAAAAACTTACGATTGAATGCGGAATAGCTTTCTCGGAAATACGCCTATTTCTCGAGAACCACTCGTGAAATTAACAAAATTTGGCACAAAAATACTTTAAGAAATAAGTAACTGGAGTATTGAAAAATTTTTGAACTTTAAAGTGCCACTATGATCAAATTTTTACCTCTTGATTTTTTAGGCGTATCACAAAGAATTCTGTGAAAGAATTAAAATGTTGTTTAAGTTTGAAAAATGTGTAAAATATGCAAATGAGATGACTGATGATGTCATACACTCAACCCAATATTACATTGTTACAAGCTTGTTGCATGCAAATTATAAAGAAAATCTAACGACCAGATTTTCTGTCGGCCAACAGGTTTTTTGGGGAGCTCTTCTTCGCAATTACCCTATTGTAAGATTTGGGATCATCATACTTTGACATATTCAAATAATTGGAAAAGCAGATCGTAAATGCCATGTCGCTAGTGATGGGCACACTGTGCTAGAAATTAAAGAAACATGCAAAACAACCCATAAGTACCATATTCTTTAACAGCCAAACTCCCACGTTCAAGATAAAGAAAAGAGCATCAGTCAGTGGGAGAGCACTTTAAAGTAAACTCCAGGTTTTCAGACTTACATGTATGACACAAATCAACTCAAGTCACGTCAGAATATTCTTATGATATCTATATATACACATATATTCTTTTTTTTTATTTTTTTTTTAGCCCTACACATTATTTAATACACAATGCAGTTACCGGGGTCTGGCATCTAGATAATTATTCTTGAAGGGTCGCAGTTCGGTTAAGAAGTGGCTGAAAAAAGTTAGACAGGTTTTTGCCACTTCAATTGTTCAAAATTTAACAACCCCTATGAAGAGTGTCGTCGAATGCCACCCTGTCAAAAATCTAACCATTTCGCAACGTACAGCTACAGCTTAACTTCTCCGAAACTCTGACCTCCTTCGATATGCATTCAAAATGCTGTAAGTTAAGAATTATCATATTCTCTACAGAGGGTGGTAATGTTGAACGCTTTTCACCTGTTTTTAAAACGTGTATTGAAAGTACAGCTGAAGAAATAAAAGTGTATCGCAGGAAATTTGTGGTGGTCTATTAATATTTGCATCGACTTTTGTGAGTCATCCAAGTAAACCTACCATTGTTCGTGACAACACCACAGAGCCAGAATATAGTTTTCCACGATAAGGTACAAGCCGAGGATTTCTGCTGAATGTTCGTAACACAGCTCCCAGCCGCAACGCCATGCCCTGAAAGGAACAAACTGTGACCTGTAGAGTGTTAACAGTTTAAATGGTTTCAGGTGAACAGCGGTGAAGCACACAGGCGCGTATATGGCGCGTATAACACAATTAAGAAGGGAAGGGAGAGAGGGGGAGGTTGTATGTGACATCCGTCACGCATGAAACTGCGAGCATACAAAACTGCCCAGACAAACTATCATCACCGGACAATTTCAAATACTCTTCGAAATCGTAACTTGTCTTAGGAGGTAAAGTTTAGAAACCATAGTACAAATAATAAATCGATTCCGTGTCAATGGTTGACGGGATTGAGCCTTTTTTTCCAACCCATCCTCGAGAAATCAAGAAAGGTGGAAACTGGAAACAGGAAGTGGAATCCGGAAGTCGGAAACGGAAAGTCAAGGTGAATCGACACTGTTCAGGCCATTCAAAGAAATTTCTTTGATTGTTTGATACTAGTTATCTATATTTAAGGTACGCTAACAACGCACAAAATAAAATTATTCATTCTTCTGTTTTCATGTCATTGTCATGTACTTACTTCAACTTTCAACGAGAGTCATTGCACTAAAATTCAACACAATCTAGACCTTTCCCTTAAAATTTATTAAAGGGTATTAAAAATAGAATTCATAGCAGTCATCAGGAGCTCATGAGCTCCTGCAGTCATTGAATCGGATAATGCTTGGTCAAAAGCGGAGACAATGTTATTAAGACTACTATAAATCAAAATCAGGAAGCGTGAAAAGCGTATAGCATTAGTTTACTTGTGCTTGTATCATTTTCATGAACTCGTCTTCTAGTCTGCCTTGTTTCGATGCTTCAGTATGGAGGACGTTCTCGTTCCCAGAGCTGAGATCCTCTTACAGAATGGCAGCTCATGGAGGAGTCCATGGTGTTTGCGCGCGCATCAGCCCCTGTTTCAAATGCTCGCGTGTGAAGTCGTCGTCATCACTGACGTTTGCAAAACAAGCGAGTAAAAAAAGCGAAATGAATTTGCTCCTCAGAATTGCGATTAGATAATTTTTTTTACAAAAGTAACTCCACAATTCATGTAGCATGAGCGACGACGAATTACAGCCCCCTATTACTCCGAAAGGGAATTCAGGTGAGAGTCGGTAAACTCTTTCGTGAATAAGAACTAGGAAAAACAACACATTTTAAATTTAAACAAGTTAATTTCTGTGTCAAATCAGAAAAATTGTAACGGCTGGATTTTGTTCAGTTGCGCCGGGAAAAAGCTACTAGTTTATTTTCAAATCCAAACTTATGAAACTGATCGATTGTCTGGTTATGCATGTCATGCCGCTGGTTCTAATTTGACCGAGTCTACGAATATCTCTGTTCAACTCTTTTTTTTCTGCCTTCCTGAAAATTATATTTTAAAGAAG
>NC_090894.1:2259296-2271796 GCF_036669925.1 Montipora capricornis
GTGTATGCATGTTTGCTGACATTTCAGGTTAGAATTGGAAAGTGAATTGTACCAAAGATAAAAAAAAGGAAAGAAATGAATTAATTTCCTTCATTTAACCTAAGCCATTTGCTGCAACACTCCCACGCGATTCCTCTTCCTTAGCTCTTCGTAATTCCCGTATGTTGGCTAATATTTTGTATCATGCTGGCTCAAAAATTGATCGAATGCGTTGCCTTCGCTTGCTTCAAAAATGCTTCTGTTTTGAAAGTCGATGTTTTTCAATAAGGACAAAGTGCCAGCCCTGTCCCACCCAGTAAACCAAACTAGGAATTTTCAGGCATGATTCGTTGGTTCTCAAACTTTTCTATTCTCTTGTTAAATTTCTTCGCTCAAAGACTCACAAGAACTCACATACTAACCTTGGGATTAATGGATAAAAGTTTATAGAATTATAGTATTAAGTCATATCTGACTGCTTTTGTGAAGGTTGGAACGCTCTCGGGAGTAATCATTGCAGTCATTTGGGGTTATTTTGGGAACTATGAATATTCGTAAAGCCCTTATTTAGCCTAAAATAAAAACATTATCAAGCTCCTGCTGGTTCAACGGGTGTTTTTAGTGCTGTTGGGTACCAAGCCAAATATAACTTGCTACGTGCAACCTCAACATTTGTGCTGCTCCAACCCAAAAGGTTAATTTCCCGATGGGAAATAATTTCTCATGCAAGACTTGTGCTGTGCTGGAGAAGTCTGGTTTCGCGGGAAAAGCAATCTAAAAATAACCGGGTCTGTGAAAACTCGCCGTTCCACAAATACAATTAAGTTGTAACTTGGTCTCTGTTCGACCTAAAAGCATCAAACTTGGGCAGATTGCTAATCTCAATGTTATCCGGCTTTTATGTCATGTTGTCAATTTATCTATTGGTTCAAATTTGAAACTCACCCCTGTTCCCTGCGTCAGTGGAACGAGGCTGGTTTTTCAATATGCCGTATAACGAGGAAAAAAGAGAAAGACAGGGAAAACAGTAAGCAGGCGACACGGAGAAAACGATGCACAACGTGATAGCCGAGAGTGACTGACAGCATGAGCAAATAGTCGAAACAACAAGAGAGAGAGAGAGAGAGAGAGAGAGAGAGAGAGAGAGAGAGCAAGAAATTCTAACAACGAGCAGCGGAAGAAAGTGCAAGCATAAGCACGAGAAAACAAGCTGAATATTGGAGACGAAAGGGTGATATAGGAAGAAAGAGCACAGGGAAATATACTAGTGTATAGAAGTGAGCAGGCCGGGCCCGCTGTAATTGGCCACAGCTGTTGCAATGTCCCTGCCTATGTTCTTCTGTATACGTAATTGTTTTGTTTGTTTATTTGGCGAAGCTAGTTAAAATACTTATAAAATGAAAACATAAATAATAATTGAGGATCTCCGCTTTTAGCCTTGCCTCATACTACATACCAGGTAAGAGAATTTAAGCTTAATAGGGATTTCAATATAAATTAGCCAAATATATACTAGGTCAAGTTCTTTTCTGTGGAAAACCATTTCTGGCGTCCTTTGACTGTAAGAGGCTCAGCCGAGAAATCTCTGGCCCTTCCAAATATGTCTTCTCGCAGTTCAGGCCAAATTTCGCTTCTCTAGGAAATCGAAACAGTTGCTAAATTCATGCTGTCTTAATTAATTGCAGGCTTCACTTCCCTTTGTGAAACGTACGCCTTAAAGAGTTCGGAAGAATCTTGTGGCACAGAAAAACTCACGACAACATTGAACAAGTACCTAGGGAAAATAGTGGAGGGTGAGTATAGTTGAAAGTGATACGACCCTCCAAATCTACAAGTGCTCACACTATAGCTACTGCCAGACCGTATAGATATGCTCTCAACAGCTCATTAACCAACTCCAATCTGCGGGAAGTACCCTGTTCTCATCTGAACCTAGTTGATGGCTTCACGTAGCTGTCACCAAATCTTCTGTAGCGCTGTCGTGGAGCATCTGTTATGAGCAAGAAATCGAACGTGGAGTGGGTTCGATAGGCCTTTGCATGACCGTGTCACGTGACCTTGTCCACCATAAACAAAACAAATGCCAGAAATAGAAAGAGCATGATGAAATTAGTAAGAATGTCAGTTTTGAGGCCAGTGACATTTATGTGAGAGATTTTACATTAAATTAATTCTTAAAAAATGTACTGAGAACTAGCTGCTGGATGGCAAGGCTGTCAGAGCCACTGACGTTTTTTGAACTTACTCGTTTATCCTTTATACATTTTTTAATTTTAAATTGGCAATGCAAGCAGGCATTAAGGTCCCTATTGTTACAGTATTAGTGCTTCATTCTAGCCAGAGCATATCATGCATAAGTGCAAAATTCTGGACGAGGGGTTGATTTAAAGCGGGTTCTGAGAATTTCCACATTGATTGTATTTCAGATATCTTGAAGCATGGAGGAGATGTTTTGAAATTTGCTGGTATGGTAAACGATAGCATCTTCAGGTTGCGTTTTTAAATGTGCTTATAAAGCATTGAAGTCAGGCGATTACTCTCTTTATTAAAAATATATGGGTTGGAGCAGTTAGCCCATAGTGCCATTTTGCTGAGATGTTTGTAATCCCGATCTCGTAAGGGTGCTTTGCTTTCAGTCAGCGAAGACGTTATCATTTTAGAATGACTGGAAAGCGTTCAAAGTTACATCACTGTGGCAATTGTTTTCGGACTGTCATAGCTGTAACATTAAGAAGTGTAAAACCTTGGAATAAAGCACCACAGAAATAAGGAGGGACAAATCGATTTTTTGGAAATACATACGAGCGGATACACCAGACAGATACCCATATATATAGAGAACTTTCACAGAGAGACCGATAGACATTAGGCATACAGGCAGACGAAGGATAAGTTTATAAAGGGACAGCAAAGGAGTCAACGAGACCACTAAATTAACCAGAGCAATTTCACAATCACATCCGCACTAAGAATATTACTATCAACAGAGAAAAAAGAGTCAAATTTACGTTGATTTTAAGGAATTCGCATGGCCAGATATCGATCGCTACTCATGAAGAAAGACATTACGCCAACACTGCAAATGCGGCAATGATTTGTTTTACAATTTTTAGGGGCTTAATTAATTCTTGATCTGCAAGTATATTGAATTTTTCATGTCTTTCATGTTTGCAGGTGACGCTCTCTTAGCCTTATGGAAATGTGACGGAAATTCCGAAGATACCACACTGCTCATAAACAAAGCTATCATCTGCAGTATATCCATACAGGAAGAATGCGACAACTACATGACAGATGTGGGTGTCATGCTAGGCGTCAAGATTGCATTATCCGTTGGCAAGATGATTGTGACTCATGTGGGAGTCGAGGAGAGCAAGCATTTCGATCTATCAGGGCCAGCAGTGGATGATGTGAATGCAGCAGAGAAGTGGGCGGAGCCAGGATCAATAATCTTATCTCATATGACTTATTTAAACTGTGACAATTCCCTGTTTTTGTTCGAAATTATGGCTGATGGATGGCACTACAGAGTAAGTTAAGCTCTTCATCTCGGTAATTATTACAAATATTTCATTTTTTTTCCCTATTTGCTTATTTTTAGCCCTAATGTACAGTATACTTGAATAAGCGCCGCCTCCGAAAAAGTGCCGCCGTCGAATAACCGCCGCTGCAGCCTAGACACTAAAAGGTAACTCTAAAACAGCTTGGGGAATTTATTTGCATCAAAACCAATGTTCTTCAGTTCAAGGTGATTGTATTTCTCTGCTCGTCCGTTAAATAAAATGCCCTAGGAGTACAGATAAAATTATTACATAGCAAAGCCAGTCCTAGGCAATTCCGAGCGCTCTGATTGGTTCTTTCTCGGTTGGGATTTAGCGGTACGGACCGTTTTCATGGAAACAGTGAATCTACCATTGAACTTATCGGCAAGATGGCTTGGAGTTAGACGCCTGAGAGAATAGTGATGGACGTGCATGTCCACGCACGACGAGAGGGAGACATACCAAGCTTACCACAGTCCGCCACCTAGCGCCTGTCACATTGACGCAGCAATCGGTGGAATATTTACTATTTCATCCCTGCCTGAGGGAGAGGTGGATGGGAGCAAAAAGACGAGCCAAAAAGCACAGCTGAAAGATCCTCAACGATCTGCAACGTTCAGCTAGTAAACGCTCCTACAGGCATGCAAAGGGTGCCCGCCCCCCTCCCTCCCAATAGCTTCAGTTTGTAACACTGCTGGCCAGCAATGTCTTGATTTTAACTTTGATTAAATGTTATTTAGCCACATTTTAACTCATTGGCAAGAGGAGCTTGGGGTTAAGCGCCCAAGAGAGTCGTAATGGACGCGCATGTCCACACAACACACATCGAGGGCGAAAGAGGGTAAGCCTACCACAGTCCACCACCAATCCTGAACCGGTGCCTGAGAAACCGGAGGGACAGTGGTAGAGAGACCACGGAAGCCCGAACTCCCAAAAACAAACCAGGCATCGCATCCCACCTCAAGCAACCAAATAAACATACCTGCAACCGTCATACAAGGTGCGGAAAAAATATCGGCCAAAGCCTATGAGAGGGTACGAATGTACTGTTGATAGGCATTGCAAGTCCAACGTCCCGGCTTCTGAATGGCGTAATCCAAAATGCCATTCCTGGCTGCAACTGTTGCTGCTCCTATCCTGAAGCTGTGACTAGAGAAATTCCCCGGAATACCCGCACCCTCCAACATCTGACGCAACCAGGACGTAAGCGAACCAGATTGCAGTAGAAAGACTTGACCAAGGGCGTTGCCTCTCCGTACCAAGTATGCAAGGACTGCGTCCACTGCACACAAGGGTGGCTGGGCCCGCCCAATATGGATAAAACCGCCTTGACGGAAAGGATCCGTTTTGAAAGCCTTGATTCGCACACGCAAGCTCGAGGGTTGAAGTGTCGAATCAACTGCAACATTCTCAACCTCTAAGTGAAGCGCTGGAGAAAAACTAGATGAGTTTGGGAGTGTCACCTCTGCTGATCGTAGGAACCCAAAATATCCCAGAGTGCAGGCCGCCCACAACATGCAGTAGTCATAAGAATTCATGTCCAGAGCCTGGAAAATGGTAGCCAAGAGGCATTCTATAATCGGGAGTCGCTGGGACGCTGCAGAACCTTGAACCGCTTAATGCCTCGAACCACCATCGGGAGTCAATGACAATACGATAGAGGGTCTGAAAAGCCTTCTGGATCTGCATCTCAACTGGAGGAAAAAATGGATTTACACCGAATTTGCACAACGCAAATATGATGTTTACTCCAGAGCAAAGCTGTAGGAAACACGGTAAATTTTGCTAGCATATTTGCACTCAAGTGTAAATATGGTTGCAAATGTGGCATTTACCATGCATATGTTTGCTACAGGTTTGAATCTGTCGATAAATACACCTTATGGATGTCGGTGTACGGCAAGGAGTAAGCAAGGAATGTGGTAAAGAGACACAGGAATCCATTTATCCTCAGGGCAGGGGGAACCAGAACTTGTTCTGTACTGAGGTGTAGGATCTTGGGGTCGATGACGCCAAACCATGGGTTAGGAAGGTCCTGCGTGGAGAGGAGCCACTCTGTAATAGCGATAGGAGAGGGTAGAGCACTCGGGGCCAGCTGCCGGAACTCCTCCCAGACCATCCTGGGAAAGAAAAATCAACTGTAAGCCTCCACTTGCCTAGCTTACCTTTCTTGGGAAGAACCCCAAAGCTACTAATGTGCAGGGGCTGCAAGGGAGGAGAACAAAAGGGGCTAGCCACCCTCCTACGAGAGACTTCGTTTGCCAGATAATCGTCAACCACTTTCGCGTGCATTAAGGCCGAGGGCTTATTCCGTTTGGCCGACTTAAGCTTGGTATTGTGACTAAAGCCTAGGTGGAAGCCCTGGCGCAAACTCTCCACAAAGTAGGCTACCCTGCCTTGATGTGGGTGATTCGTCAATTTTGTGGTATACTAAACCACACTTAAGGGGCTGATCCGATCTACTGGTGGAAGGCTGGGGGGAGCTAGAGTGGGAGACATCAAAGGAAGACAGACAACAATTCACGCCAACCACTGATGAGTGAATAATAATAATAATAGAGCTGTTTTCAATTGAGTGTCGAAAGTAACTAGCGAATTGCTTTGGTTTATGATTACTTCACTCGTGTTTGGTTCAAAGTTCTCTCGCCACTTTTTCACCTAATCAGAAGTGAAACGAAAACCAATCATGGCTCGCGCGTGCACATTTTCCCGCGCTTTGTGTCGGCTACGTGTAATTACTTCGAGTTTTTGGTTTACCGGATTGTCTCCGTCCTTTATGATCGACCAAAGTAATTACTTTGGTTTTGGTTTTACGACACTCGATTGAAACTCTCTCTAATAACAATAAAATAAACAAGATAATCAAACAAGGGATCACGCTAAATATGAAAATATGGAACGCACAGCAGAAGTTCGTAATGTCACATTGACCATTGACGATGATGGGGCCCAAAAAAAAAAAAAACTAACCGCAGCAAGGTTCATTAGTTCCCCCGAGATTTGACCTTATCACGAGGGGCAGACAGTGAGCACGAACGGCGTGTTAGCTGGGCCCCAGAATTACCAGGACAGGCGGCGGCCCGAGTGGTTGCCTGTACAGTTACTGCAACGACGGGAGTACTTGCACGCAATGTAGGGCAAAGAACATTTGCGCCGGTTCCGGGACTTGCAAACGATCATTACTGAAGAAGAGCCAACCACGTGGACTATGGAAGTGCGCTTCCATAGATTGTGGGAATTCCTTTTCTGAGGATGAATGTGTTGAAGCGCCTGTTGCATGGAAGTTACACAGTTGCACTTTTGTTGAGGACCAATCGATGAGTTTCATGGCTGCGGTATGCTCTCTGAAGGCCTGATCGTATCTTAGCCAAACTCGTCCCGCAAACTGACGATTGGTGCGCAGAATGAGCAGTTTGTAAGCCGATAAATCCCGCCAACGATGAGGCAAATATGAAGTTAGGACCATGGCGAAAAGCGTAAATGCCTCCACACAGCTAAAGATGTCCTCAATTTGACGCCGACGTCGTTTCGTGCCAGAAGTTAAGATGACCTGCCCACCGAGTAAAAGTTGAAGCTCAGCCTTGACTTGAACTAAATTGGCCGCCATTAGCCAGGTCGCTCAGATCTATATATTTGCCGCCCGAGATTTGCGCTACCAACTTAGCAGGGATTGGGAAAAACCAGGACCGACCACCAAGGGCTGAATATAAAACTGGCGCAGGAACTCGAAGCGGTGGAACGCTTGGAACGCAAACTCCAAAGGAAGCACATGTGGTGGACAATGACCTCATTAATATGGACGAAGCCGTTGCTACTGGTGGCAAAGTTAAGGTGATTGTTCGCAAATGAAGGCAGAACTAATGATGACCTACCTAAGCAGTCGGAGGGCTGTGAAGTTCGAAAGCCAACTCCTGATAGAAGTAATTTGACTGTTTTGGAATGCAAGGTGGCGCTTGATCCAGAGCACGTGGAAACAACTGGCAAAGCAGTCGTAGCCGCGGAGCCCGAAGAACACGCAGTAGCCGCCGCTTGTGCCTCCGGTCGAATCCTGCACAGCTGGGAAGGCCGCTCTAATGGCCGCAGCTACAATGGCAGCCAGGATCTCGGGGGTTAAAGACGCGTTTTTCATTGGCCAGCCGAAATCGAGTCAACAACAGACGAAGTAGCTGAACTTGAAATGCTCGAAACCATAGAGCTCACCTCCGAAGACGCCGGAAAAAAGGAAGCAGCCATATTATTACGCGTAGAGCGGGACATGTTGAGCCAGAGATTAACGAGAACGAAGACAAAGCCACAAAGATGAGCCAAAAAGCACAGCTGAAAGATCCACAACGATCTGCAACGTTGAGCTAGTAAACGCGCCTGCAGCATGTAATGGTGCCCCCCAATAGCTATACTTTGCAACACTGCTGGCCAGCAACGCCTTGATAATTTCATTTAGCCACATGAAAAAGCTAAACAAACTGAAATTTTTGCCGAGATTTCAAAGATGGATGATGAAGACGAACATTTTATTATCCTGAAGATCTGGAAACGTTTGATTCAGAAACTGAAACAGGCAACACCGAAAGCCAGGAGGGCCATAGACGATTTTATCAACAATGCAACAGAAATTGCAAACACAAACAAGAAGATGACAATGCCATATATTTATAGCCCGGTTTACACTACAGAACTTTTTTGGCACGGCTCCTGTGAAATTGGCACGGGTGCCAAAAAAGAGCACAGCAAACTTTGTTTACACTACACCATTTTTACCGTATCAAAATACCGTACCAAAATTTTTGGGCCCACGTAACTTCTCATGGAGCCATGCGCAGTTCAACTATAATGAAGAACGTCCGCGTGATTTTGGTGGAGAATGTGCCGCCATCTTGAAATGTACTTAAAAACACCGCTAGCCTATATGAATTAAAGCTGAAATTTGGCCCTTTAAAGTGTTTACACTACTTGTTCTATCCGAACCGTGCCTATTTTTCAGCACCCGTACCATTTTCACCCGTGCTCGGACTACCTCGCCGAAGGTCCCAGCACGGGTAAGAATTTTGGTTCGGCTCGGATGAAATTTGGTACTGACAGGTTGTTTACATTTCACCCGAGCCGTGCCAAAAATTTTCTGTAGTGTAAACCGGGCTATAATAAACAACCTCGCTTGCTTGAGCCGTACTGGACGTACTGCCATGACCTCAGGCCAATATTTTGAGTTTGCGGCTTTGTTCCGAGGCAAAAATTCACTGCTTAGACCGTTTACATGGAAACGGTCCGTACTGCAAAATCCCAACCGAGAAAGAACCAATCAGATCGCTCGGAGTTGCCTATATAGGACTAGCTTTGCCATATAAACATAATAATTACCGGTTTCAGCCTTCGTGCTCCCTTAGTAAGTGGTTAATATTTTTGTGTGGCGTCCAATTTGTAAATAAGCGCCGCCCTCGAATAAGCGCCGTACTTGAGATGCAAAAATTAAATAAGCGCAGCGGCGCTTATTCGAGTAAATACGACATGCTTAATACAATTATTTAGTATATTTTAAATTTTTTCATACACTGTTTAGGAGCTCTGCCTATGATCCGACATGCATACTTCTGTTGATAATTAATTAATTAATTAATTAATTAATTAATTAATTAATTAATTAATTGAGGAAGGCTATCTTTTATAAGCCCAGTTGTTGCCTTTGGGCTTCCTTGTTATTAGCTTTTTAAATACTTTAAACACCATTCTCTGTACTGAGGCTAAACAAGAAACTTGAACTTAAATAGAGGAGAAGACTCCAACACCAGCGTATTGTTGAAAATACTGGCAGAAAGTGCTTACACAAACTTCGTGTTGGGTATCAAGATTGCGAGTCGACGATCTAATTACTTGCATATTTGGACATAAATCAATCAATCAATCAATCAATCAATCGTATATTTACCCACGGATAGCGTCCAGTGAGCTAAAAAGCTCGTTCAAAGTACGTACGTGTCAAATGACCTTCATAACCCAGTTGTTCAGAGCCTAATTAAGGCTGAACTTAAAGTGCCCCTAACCCCAAAATATTTTTTTCGCTAAAATGAATCTTTGCACCTGTTCGAAACGCATTGCGGCCATTTTTTCATTTTTCTAACAAATACTGCCCTTTTATAGGCTTCGAAAGTTGCAAAAATCCAAGCATCTCTTGTTCACGACCGAGTCAGATGGGGAGTGGGTCCATTCCTATGTGACGTCAAAAACTGATTTACGTTGCATTAACTCTTTTTAAAAATGCATGCAAAGTAGATTGTGACGTCAAATCAGGAATAGACCCACTCCCCTTCTGACTCGGTCGTGAAGAAAAGATGCTTGGATTTTCGCAACTTTCGAAGCCTATAAAATGGCAGGACTTGTTAGAAAAAGGAAAAAATGATCGCAATGCGTCTCGAACAGGTGTAAAGATTCATTTAAGCGAAAAAAATTTTTTGGGGTGAGGGGCACTTTAAAATAGCAGGTTACTTACTGATAAAAACATTTCTACAACCTCCAATTTTGCCTAAAAAATTCCTTTCCCTCAGAGTGGGTATGAAATTACACAGTTAAGGCTTTTTTGAGGGGCAAAATTTAAACCCGGGTTGGGTCGGAAAAGTGCTGATTTGCGTTTGGTCTTGTGGATGTCGTTTTTTTCGTTAAAGGGCAACGCTTCATTCTCAGCAAGCCATTTTACTCGTAAAATTGTGAAACGATATAGGTAAGGATTGCCATTAGGCGTGTCCGAATTGTGCACAACAGACGTTTAGCGCGCTGGGTGTCAAAATAGCTCCTAAACTAAAAGAAGAAAAAGTTAAGCGCCTTCTTCGAAACAACATCGCATTCAGCTTACAACATTTTAAGCATGTTGAGGATCGAAATAAGTTTTCAAGAGCTTGTCAATGAATCTGTGATCAAGCAAATTAACTTTTTTTGGTGTTACGATGTTTAATGTAATCGGTCCTATTTCTTAGGTCGCTGGAGCCAAGGTGGAAGAAGAATCGTCTACCATATCTACAGTGCACCCAACCGGAGTTCGCTTGGCTCTCATGTCAGGTGTGCTGTCAACAGATGCTGTGTTGTTATCGGCGCCAACAGTGGGCA
This sequence comes from Montipora capricornis, assembly GCF_036669925.1. Taxonomy (NCBI): domain Eukaryota; kingdom Metazoa; phylum Cnidaria; class Anthozoa; order Scleractinia; family Acroporidae; genus Montipora; species Montipora capricornis. Next base: position 2,269,910 of record NC_090894.1, read on the forward strand.
AAAGAATATTTGCACCACATGTAGGGACTCTATTTTCACGTTATCATCCCCACTTTAGGCTTCCAAGGATATTCAGAAAGAGAAATCAAGCGGAGCAGAAGCGAAGACAGAGCAGCCTCGCTGGTAAAGCACAACTGATGCAAAGCGAGCGTTTTGATGATCTGGGTGAGTAATTGTGAACTCTTTACATTAGGAGCAATAAAACAGAACATTGGAGTAATCTACAGCTAAGATCTATCAAAAACAATTGAATGTCACTTGTATTCAAAGCGAACTTTACGCACTTGGCCATTTTGTAGATTTAGTTCCCTTACTGAAATCTACAACGGCGATCGCAACGATATCAAAACGTCCTTTAAAATTGCAAATTCACGTTTCACAACCTTTTCTGTCATTATTTCTGTTTGCTTAATTACCTCCTTTGCTATGCATGGAATGAATTTGGAAGAACAACAGTCTTGAATCTTAGAAAGAAAATAAAAGTTCACGTTTTCCATAAAATTCATGTAATATTTGGTCGTTTCCCGTTCTAGATCCGCATAGAACGGGAAAGAAAAAAAAAGGTATAAAGTTCAAAAAGCACGTGCAGCACAATTGTCTTACTGAATAATATTATCTGGTGACTTTTGCGTTGACGTAGCTCTACGCGTCGTATGAAGTCCTTTTTTGTGAGGTACTAGGGCGAGACTCCCCTTTGCCTTTCGATTGACTGAAGCTCTCATCTTTGGCGTACTGATACTCTCTTTTATGAAACGCGTTTAAGGATGGAGTGCAGGGCTGGCGCATGCATGGTAACAGCACTTGCCTCCCACCAATGTGGTCCGGGTTCGATTCCCTGATCCGGCGTCATATGTGGGTTGAGTTTGTTGGACTCGGCTCCCAAAGGTTTTTCTCTGGGTACTCCGGTTTTCCTCTCTCCTCAAAAACCGACATTTCATTTAATTTTCTTTAATTTCTTGATTTCAGTTTACAGTGTCCCCAAATAGTGCTCCAGCGTTAGAAGACTTCTAGAAGTTCCGGGATCCTTTCCTTTACTTTATACCTTTTGTCCTTTCGGTAAAACCTTTAATTTTGATCACCAAAAGGTGTTGTCTTTACCGAAATTTGAATATTATTTTTCGCTTGGACATGCCTCAATGCTATTAAATTGTGGCGTCTTTGTCATAGCCTTTAGCCCCTTATCACGTATAGCTTTGTTCACTATTAAATTACTCGTGTGCCCCCATCTTGAATAATTTTATGTATATTTAAGTAAAGTACATTTTATTTTTGCTAGTGACCTATTCATCTCTTTCCCACAGATCATCGAACTATCAATGAACAGGATATTGCCGATCTTCGGGCTTATGTATCGAAGCCCGTTCTTTCAAAGGTACTGTATGAGAGATTTTTTTTTATACAGATGCATGTTAAAAAGGAACATATCCTGTTGGTGATCATAGGGCTTAGTGACGCATAATCCTCTTGACTAAGTGGCCTGGGTTGCCGTTTAACTCTCATATAGCTTGCGCCACTTGTTCGCTCGCTCATTTCCAGTTAGGCAATTGGACTGAAAAGAACTATAAAAGTACACACCTCTTACTAACCGAGTTCGAGGTCCGTACTGTAAGTTACGGACCGCGAAGCGCGCGGGCCATAAATCAACGGGAAAAAACGACGATCCGTAACTTACAGTACGGACCGAGAAAACGAGGTTAGTAAGATATTTTTTATATCTCTGAGGTTAACCCGCGCGCGGGCAAGGAAACTAGTCAAAGTGAAGCGGAAGGTTCAACTGCCACAAAGAATGCCGTGCCAAAATCCCAAAAACTATATCTTCTTGGCTGTTAAGTTTGAAATAGTTGCTTGCAAGATTCAAACAGTTTTCAGTACAAGTTTATGCAACAC
>NC_090894.1:2281796-2301796 GCF_036669925.1 Montipora capricornis
CTTTGATGGTCTCCTGAGTTTTGTTTTGGTATTTTTGCAGTTACGTAATTACAAGCAAGGCAGTAATACCTCTGCCAAATTTCCTTGCAGGGCTGCACGTTCATAGTTATATTTGGTTTACCGGGAGATAAACACGAAGATGATCCTGCGCGTGCGCTGAAGGCAGGCCACAGAATTCTGGACAGCCTGCATCAAATTATGGATATCACGTGAGTATCATGTCAGAGTTAGTGTCTAAAGCCTGGTTTTCACTAGCGATACAAGCATAAGCACAAGCAGCATACGCATTGCCAAACTCAGTAGCTTGTTTTTTACTCGAGCCTTTTGTTAGAACAATAGACACTAATTAACAACAACTAAATGCGTTTGCGTGTGTTCGTTGTACTTATGCTTACGTCGCTAATGAAATCCAGGCTTAAGAGTCTCAGGTTAAATCCATTGCAAATTTTAGGCAATGATCAACTTGAACCATATTATTTGTTCTTGTTCTCACTCTTATGTGGTATATGAAACCATAGTTAAGAGAGGGGAATGGTTATTCAATCCTCTCAAATTTCTTTGTTGTATGTTTTTGTTCTCCTTTGTGGCCTTGAGCGAGCACAAAACACAATAGTTGTTTACTCCGTACTGAGGAACTAACCAATAGAAACGTGTTGGTTTCGTAATTCTTGCATAGTGTATAAGTGCAAAACAAAAGATGTGCACGGTCGTGGACTTTCCAGCATAAAATCGTGGCATCTTTGTTTGCTTCTTTGATGTTTGCCGAGCCAGTCTCCTCTATTGACTATGATGGAACGGGTGAGGTTGAGCAAAGCGGCTAAGAACTCTTGAGCGATACACCGAAACGAACAGTTAAAGATTGTTCTGCTGACAAATGTGTTACTGTGTGTTTAGAAACGAGTCTATCGGTGTGACAACAGGCAGGGCGTTTTGTGGAGTTGTGGGCCACAGAGACAGACACGAATATACAGGTAAAACAAGTCTTTTCCATTTTCTAGAAGTTGATTGTTTTAATAATGTAGCGTCTTTTCTCTGCCTCATATGACTATGACTTTTGTTTTCTAAACGAATTACTTTCCAGTTATCGGCAGAAAAGTCAACATGGCGGCGAGATTGATGGTTAATTACCCAAGCGTGCTTTCCTGCGATGACGACACATACCGACTGGGAAAGTCGAAATTAAAGAAGGAAGACTTTCTTGTTTTGCCTTTCGTAAAACTCAAAGGCATCGCTGAACCAGGAACAGTAAGGGAATACAACAAACACCATGAGTAAGTTGGCTCTGATTAAAAATATGTCGTGTTCTTGTCGGTCCAGGAGAGGAGTGAGTTTGGCCCAAATGAAGCCCCCTTACCCCTCCCTCATTTTTTCTTCCCCCTATCCTGAACCACTCGGTCCACTTAACCGAACACTTATCTCAAAAACGCCAAAAGGAAAGCAATGTACAATTTAATTTCTTTATCAAATTTAATTGTTGGATATCAATTGTCTCATTTTTTATCCTTTTGTCTTTGAAAAACGCATAAGAAGTAACACCGACTGATAACTACTACTACATTCCTAACAGAGACACTGAGGATCTTTAAGCGACCACGTTTTACGCATGCAACAAAACGCATTGTCTCCTATTTCATTTTCAGCCGTGAAGTAGAAGAAGAGGAACACGAGTATCCTATTATTGGTAAGTTAATTTCTGTGATCTATCGTGGTGGGGCAGTTTATGTGTCTCTATGACCCCTAGAGCTATGTCGGCGGGAGTCTTGAACTCCTGGTAGGGTCACCCATGCCGAACAGGTCAAAGGGTAGAGACCAGACAAAGAGTGATCCCCTGGTCCTCCAGGTTGAGGGTTGGGCGCAGGGCTAACGACCCTGCCCCTTAAAAAAACTTACTGTTACAGAAACCGGACGGCCTTATGCGACTACTGGCGCAAAGAGAAATGATGATGATGATGACGAATTTCTGTGATCTACCGGAAATACAGATTTAAGGTCTCGAGGGGACAACACTGATAATCAATAAAAATAAACTAATTATAATAAGAGAGAACTTTGGAAGGTTAAGAATGACAATTAAATGTGCCTAGTGGCAAGGATGGGCTTCACATACGATTTCCACTCTTGCCTGCTAGCCACTGGCGCCTGCTCCTCTTTCCATCATCTCAAGTACCACATCTTCCCCCTTCATTCTCAAATGTGTTCTTCACGTGCCGTTTGGTCGTCCCCTTCTTCTTTTCTCTTCTGGTGCCAAGCTCTAGGAGAGAAGTATTCGCTCCATTGGTAAGAGCACTCCCCGTCCACAAAATGTGGCCACCAGGGCTCAATTCCTACACTCAGCGTCTTATGTCGTTTAAGTCTGTTGGTTCTCACCAGGTACCCCGGTTTTACCCTCTCATCAAATCCAGCCTTTGATTAGATCTGCTGCAATTACCAATGTAGCCTTTTGCTCGATTACTTGACTCAACGTGATATGTCTGTTGAGTTTATTGGTTTTCCAATCTTCTCCGAGAGGTTTTCCTCCGGGTACTCCGTTTCTCTCCTCTAGTGATGCAAAATAGGGAATTGAAGCAAAGACGACAGGAATGGCAACGACTACGTCACAAAGCAAGAATATTATTGGTTAAAAAAGGAAAAATACTAGTGCTGCACGTGCACCACGATTTTTTTTCCGTGCTGAACAATACAACGACGGAAATCACCAAATTTTAGGTTTCTACGACAACGTGAGCATATAACTGTTACAATGAAACACTCGTTTCTATTTTTACTTTTCAACCGTTCGTACCCATCCAGGTGCAGGATAGTTCGCCGGTATTTTACAAGGAAAGCAAGACGGAATAATCTCGAATACTTGCGATAGTGCTAAGTTATATTTTGGAATGACGTTTTCGTAGCCTTAGCCGTCGTCTTTTTGCATAAACTCCCTAGGATCTCCTTTAAGGACCCCGCCTACCAATTCAAAGGTATTTTTGCGCGCTTTATAAATATGCAGGAAAAGCATATAAATAACAAGTGTTACTAAAGTAAAGAAAAATAAAGAAATTGGGGAGAGAGAATACGAATATGAAATCGGCTTAGAGCTAAATGAGTGAGATTTGTCATCATTGCAGTACCTTTCAGTTTAAGGGAATGATATTCTTCAGGGCGAGCAGTAGAAGTGGACGAGATTAAACGGCTTCTTCTAGCCATCAAAAGTGACGATGATCGAATGAGTGGAAAAAGACGATTTGTGATGATTGAAGGCGAGGGAGGAATTGGGAAAACACGAGTCTTGGAGGAAATTATGGACATTGCAGAAGATGAGAACTTCAAGTAAGGGCAATGACCTTGCTTTAAACAGGAATTCTTTATAATTTTAACTGGGCCATGCGCTATAATTAATTGCACTGAGTAACAGGACATGCGACTCACTGTCTCCCTTCCACCGGATCGAGGACTATTCGCTCTCTCGTTCAACAGCACTCAAAGCAAAATCCAGTAAGCCTGATATATCTCATCTCGAAGCATTTTCCTCGATTTCCTTTGGTCTTAACGAAATCGATTTGCGATAGACTCGAGTTCTTACTAACTTTCTCTCTCTACAAAGAGAGGACGAAGTAAGAGAGCTGATCCCCATGCCGTATCATAGTTTTTTAAAATCTATTTTTATTTGAAGTTCTGGCTCCCAGTGTCGCGCGGCTAGATGATTAGGTTCTCAGTTGAGTCAATGTCACTTTCATCGCTTTCTATTTTTGTATTCTTTGATTGCGCTCACGTGATAAGACGGCCATATTGGTGCCGAAACAATAGACAAATTTAGCTCAAATTTTGCATAATAATAGAATCAAATTCCCAAAAGACGTTTTCGCTATTGTTCTTTCCACCAACATGGCCGCCGTGACATCATGTGCAATCAAAGAATTCTTTGCGTGGATTAAAACTTTTTCCATTCTTTTTAAAATCAAATTTTAAAATTTCGTCGACGAACGTGATTCCTTCTACAGATGCCATTTTTTGTCACAAGCGGATCAAACCACGCATATTCAAAAATTCATTACGTCAATACAGCTAGCTAATCTGGTACCACACCAAACTGCGTAAGTGAACCATGCGTTAAAATTAGATTTTTTTCCAAAAAAAGCTATCATTGGAACGATGCCTCTCTTACCTTACCCTCTCTTGACTCTACTTGAGCGTTGTCTCTCATAACTTCTTTTTCAATTAATTTACTCCCCGTAGGGTTGATTATGTGGAAGCGGATTTGGGCCATGCGCACACACCCTATCATGTCGTGCAGAGCCTGATAATAAATTTACTGGAGTTGGATACTTGTCGAACCGCTTCAGAAAAGGAGCACGCACTCATGCAGCATATCACTAACCTCAAATTACGTGAACGGATGTTCCTCCTAAACGATTTGCTTGGCACGCATGTAAGTAACTTTTAGAGTATTCTTTTCCATCGTTTTATCTGGGAAAGATCGATCGGTAGCATGTGGACAGCAACCACCATTGATCGTGAGGGACTTTGAGATTTACGACGTGGTCGTCAACGAAAACGCCACAAACAACAATATCATTAGCTGTAGTTACACACACCTTGGGTTTGGGGCCTTCCCGAGGGTAATTAAATGGCTTGCGTTTGGTTGAGCTGAGGTTTCGTGTTACCCTTGGGGATGCGGTTACACAGTAAAAGACTCCCCTCAGGGTAAAATATAATTAGATATGAGTTCACTGACCTTGCAAATTATAAACTTAACAGAGAAACAGAAAGATTATTATAACTTAATCAACTTCGTAACTGACAATCTGAAGGGCAAACTCATGAAAATAAAAGTGAAGTAAAGTCTCTGCTTACGAGCTGGGAGGCTCATTAGGCCGGCACTTATGTCCAGTTTCATTAGCATGAAGCGAATTGGAGTATTTCTACTTCCCCCTGGATGGGATGCTAGTCCATCGCAGGGTTACCCCTAGCATTTCGCCCAAGAACACAACACAATGTCCCCAGCCAGGACCCGAACCCGGACCACTCGATCCGGAGTCGAGCACTCTAACCATGAGGCCATCACGGCTCCCACAAAACTCATGAAAATAAAGAAGAAATACTCACAGTGATGCACGAAACCCTGCCATGTTATCTCGTGTTACAAGTAGGAGCGAGATTAGCCAAGCCTATCAGAGGTCAACTCAGAGCACTGCAGACGATTCCCTGTAACGGCAAACAATATTAAACACACAGACAAGGTTAATTGTTTTTACAGTTTTTTTTTACGTTTTCTTGTTCGTCCTCTATTGTTGCAAAAACTACTATTGTCACCGAATGATCTTTCTGTTATTTTTCTCTTACTTTAGATACCCCCAAACCCCGATTTTGCTTATCTGGACTCGGATAAAATCAATGCACATTTCCACACACTTCTGTTTGGAATAGTGCACCAGGTAAGGTGTCGCATGATCACTGCTGGTTTAATTTCAGTTGAGTTTTTAGACATTCAGTCTAGCTAAAGTGCTTTTCGTTTTTCATGCTAAGAATCCCCATCCAACCAATCACCCCGCTAAAAACTCCTCATTTTTTCCTTGTTACGCTTCGGTGCCCTCCATCGTTTATGAACTTGATCATACTCTGGTTTTTTTTTTTAATCAGCTTGGGTAAAAATTATGAAAAATTTAATACCTTTGCGTTTATTAATATTTTCGTGTTTTTTTCTCAGTTTGCCGTCAGTCAGCCATGCCTTTTCACTGTGGATAATGCACAGTTCATTGATCCAGAATCCTGGGACTTTTTAGAGGATCTGTCCAAAGATTCCCACGCTATTTTGGTGCTAGCTCTCAGGCCGTTCTCTTCATCCAACCCACCTTGTGAAACTGCCTCAAGATTGATTGCACGCGAAAGCACTAAGAAAATCAAACTAGGTCAGTGGTCTGTTAACTTCTGCGTAATAGATTCAGTTTAATGAGACCGTTCCCGGAAAGGAGGGGGGGGGGGGGGGGGTCCCGTGTCGCGCTTGTCTGAATATTTAAAAGGTCTCGTGTCGCTGCTTTGTCAATGTTTCACGTTGCTGTGACCGTCGCTGTCGGAAATTTAAAGAAAGGATGTCGTTTGTCGCCACTTCACTTTAGGTGCTGTCGCTCCCTTTTAGGCCATGTCGCTTGTCGGAATTTACCCCGGCAGAGCCTCTTTAATTTGGGGGTTTCTTAGAACTAATTGAAAGTGGTAATTCTTCTCCACTAATAATCTTAGGGATGGCTTACGGTATAGGCTAAATGTGCATTGCGCCCTTAAAGTGCGCTTAAACTCAAATGTTTTTCATCTACAATATTAATTTCCCCGCCAAAAGAAAACAATTTTTTCCATAGTTACCTCAAAATTTCGCTTTTTATTTGCCGGGCAAGACGAAAAAAGTTATAAAAAATAAATAGCAGTGATTTGTACCCACGACCATGATGTGACCGTTATGGCATGGGTGGGCTCCTCATCGCCAGCACGGTCACAAATGAGTCTATTTTTAGAATACCCGTTTCTGCGAAAATCAGTTGTCATGTCCCTAAAAAAAAACATGGCAGTTGCAGTCACGCGTGACATAGCTTCATATGATTGGTTAAAATTGGCGGCCCTTTGTTTTTTTCGCGCGCAAAAATGAATCCATTTGTGACTGTGCTGGGGCAAGACCGTAAAGTGATAGATGAACGCTCTAATCTTAGTCACTCTTGCATAGGTCTATCTCGATTTACGTCACAAACTACTTAATAAGGCAAATTTCTTTGACAGGAATGCAAAGCAGTTTGTGACATAAAATCGAAAATAGACGCATGCCTCTCAAATCACAGTCGTGGGTCCAAATTTCTCCTAGTTCTGCCAAGTTTGCGTGGCTTACACGGCACAGAAAAAGCGAAATTCTGCTTAATTTTGACATATGTTTGCTTTGAATGGGGAGATTTATATTACGAACGAAAAAATTTTTTAGTTTAGGTAAACTCAATTAAAGCCATCAGATTCTACCGATTTTCTTCTTTCATTTCTCAGTTCTTTGCCAGTACAATTGCCATAACCAGTGGTGGCCACAGTCTCTGTCTCGAATGGCCTCGCATTCTCGCGAAGTCTATATAGTGTATCAGTGAGTGAGGTTCTCGGTTCGACTCCTTTTAAGAGGACTCGGATTTTTGCGAGTATGCCTGCGTCGAAACAAAAAAATAAAATAAAATAAAATAATCATTTTTAAACGAGTGTAAACTGCGTTACGGCTTTCTTTTATACAGGTGGCTTGCCAGCCGATGCCATGAGTGACCTTGCCTGTCAGTTTATGGACGTCATGTACATCCCTTCTGAGCTGGATGAAATTATAAGACGAAAAAGCCATGGAGTAGCCTCATGGTGCGAGCAATTGATCAAGGACATGCTAACTGGCGACGTCATTAAAATAGTCGGCAATCAACAAGCCTTCCCAGAACCAGATTCCAGTCCCTGTAATTTTCCCTTTGACGCTTCCAAATCCAACGATGCATTACAACGTCACAAGGATAGCTTTGACATGTCTCGTCCGACAACTCCTTTTTACAGCGAAGGAGATCGCTTGAGGGCGCGTAGCGAAGAACCGCGTCGAAAGAGTTTAGCTAGTAGCAGACCCATGTCACGACAGCTGTTTGAGGAAAAGCGGTTATCACTAGTTGCAAATGAGAGCATCCAGTTTCATCTTGGAAGTCCCGAAAGCAAGCTAAAGTGTGTTGAACCAGCAACAGATTCACCTCTCAGTTTTCGTCGAAGTAGCATCCAGCCTGAAGAGGAGCTAATTCAGGGGGTTAAACAATTCAACCTCGATGAAAAAGATTTTGTTCGTGCATCCGGAAACTCGATGCCGTTCGACACGAAATCTGTGTGCATTGTAACTCCTGGTGTTGACATATCGAAAGTGGTAGTGCCAGAGTCAGTTAAGGATATGGTTCTTGCCCGCGTGGACAGAATGCTGCCTCTGGAACAGGTCACCCTAAAATGCGCCAGCATCTTGGGCGCAGAATTCCACAGAAACGTGCTTCAGGCCATCCTTCCAAAGTCTGTGAGAGGAAGGTTCGATTTGGTGCTGTACAATCTTGCCAAAGAATCCACTTTAGAGTGCGCTAGTCTGGCAGCTCAACATCAGAATGCACACAATCATCACGGATTCTACGATTTTAATGATCTCACGCATGCGCAGCAACACACGCATCATCATCATCACCACCATCATCACAACGTTGCTAGTTCAATCCACGCCTCTGTGTACTGTGGTTGCCATCCCGACGAGGTGACTAAAGTACTTAATCTGTCAAGGCTTATGACTCCCAACGGACCGAAGAAACAATGCCTGTATTTCAAGTTTGTAAACACCTATGTTCAAGAGACATTGTATTCACTTTGGCTGGAGGACCAGAGAAAAGAACTTCACGAAAAGGCAGCCATGTTTCTCGAGTCAGAAGCGCATAAATGCAAGTCCTGTGGAGGAGGCGGATTTGTAACCAGCCAGAATGGTCCCCAGGATGCACACGATCATTGTGAGGATAAAGGAGTAAGCGGTTAGTGAATTGAATTTGAACTTTAAAGCGTATGTTTATATCAGGTCGTTTTTTATGCCAGAGGCTCGTTTTTCTTTATAAAGGCCCAAACCCTCTCAGGTGCACTTCGGGTGCAGTAATCCAGTAATCATGACACGCAAGGAATACAGTGAGATAATTTTTCTTGTCTGCAAAACACCCTCAATGACCAAGGCCGAGATACTGGAAGCATAGTTTTTGCGCTAATATAATAATTTGTTAAATAACATTAATAGCTACAGGGCTAACGTCTTATGGTATCGATTTAATGCAAGCTAAGGCTAACCTAAGAGTAACCTGCATCTGATTTTAAAAATATTTTAAAAAATATTTTAAAAATATTTCGCGGATCGCAGTTTCAAAAACTATTTTACGGGTAGAAAACCTATTTTCCATAAACATAACCCTCCGATAATTAGCTACTCACTTCCTCAAAGATTCTTGAAAGAAATTTCTTTCTTCTTTAATGGGAAAGACTACGTTCAAACGCACGAAACCGCAGTATCCTTTGCCAACATTTTCATGGCTGCTGTCAAGACAGATATCATCAACTTCATCTTTCCTCTATGGAGTATATCCAAAGAGGAAATAAACCATTTCACAGAGCTAGCAAATAGATATAATCCGACTATAAAATTCCCGACTGAGATTCAGATCTTCCATACCTGTCACGTTACATAAGGACACTCTTGGTGTGCGCACCTACTTTAAACCGATAGAAACTTTCCAGTTCACAGCTATTCTCGTCCCCAGAGCCCTCCGTTTCTTTTGATCACGTGGTCGGCGGAACGTCTGCTCACACCTAAAAATCCCAACATTTTCATTGGCTGATTGAAATTGTTTGCGTAGATCAAAATAAAATTACAAGAACTACGCATCACATTTTACTTCCGGCCCATATGGCGGGAACAAATGGGACGTGGCAAGCTCTTGCTGGCGCGCTTTTCAAAAGATTAAATAAAAACTTCTGAAATATGGCGACTACGCCGAGAACAACAATGGAACACGCTCGTGCAACACCAATTTTGGGTTGATTTTATCCCCGCGACGTGTCCCATGAACAAGTTGAACTTCATGGGGTACGTCGCGGGGACAAAATCACCCCAAAATTGGTGTTGTGCAATTATCAAAGTATCAGCTCACACGAGGGAACATGTCGCTGCAACATATCCCTGGGACATGTACCCGCAAAACTTTCATGTGTGTGAACATGTTGTGATTTTGTCCCGGCTACATGTCCCCGCTACACTCCGCTGCTACATGTCGTCTCAGTGTGCACCACACAAGTTTTTTGTCGCTGCAGCATGTCACTGCAACATGCCCCTGCAACATGCCCCCTCGTATTTCAGCACCTTAAGAACTGGAAGAAGAAACGAAGCCCTTCTTAATCTTTCATTCAGGACACTCCCTAGAGTTTTAGGTCCGCGCGCAAGCTGAGCACTAGCCAGTGGCGAGTAAGGCCTGAATCGCGCGTGTTTTTCTGAATTTTGTGACGTCAGCGTGACCAAATCTGTAAAATTAACTGCTAATTTTCTCGCGTTTACTTGGGTATGTTTTTTTTAATTGGCTCAGTTCTAACCACACGCAGTTCCTATCATACACTATGTTTGTTAAAATCTGTCAGAGCTAATCGAATATATTTAGAAAAATGACAAATTACAGAAAAAAAAAACCGTCTGAAAGACCTTGACTTTTTACCACTTCTAAATGTTAGGCAATATCATTTCCATAATGTGGCAAAGAATAACGCGATTTCACCGAAGGAAAGTACAAATATTAAGAAATTTAGTCCAAAAATAGGAATATATCTGCCTGTCATTAGATGTGATGTTGCCATGGTAATAGCCAATAATCAAAAAATTGACACCCAAAAAATAAGCTTTATTATATCGGTATCCATTCAGGTAAATATCTAAAGGGAAAACTTTAAAAGAAATTAACTAGGTTTCCTTTTGGAACTCGTGCCCTTTATTTAGTGAGGGTATTCGCAAATACTCTAGGGAGCCACCTTAAGTGATGCAACAGCTAAGCCAAGTACTAACTGTAACTGTGTGTTGGCTTGGGCCGAGTCGATTTGTCATGAAATTCCCACGGCCCTTTCTCGTCTGGCCTGGTAGCTCAGTCGGTAGAGCAACGTTGATCTAATCGGAGGTAGAGGGGTTCGATTCCTACCCAGGCTGGAGGTTATTTTCTGTCTTTGGGTGGCGCACAAAAAATAAGTTCCTGATACTGTTGATCAGAGAAGATTCTAAATCCACAATCCATCACATTTACAGTAGCGCAAGGCCTTACTTGATTTCTGTACACACGCTTCTGAGAACAACACTCATTTACAGTAAGGGAGGGATGCAATATATTTGCTTGTACGAGGTATTAAAACATTGATAGGTATGACAGGTAGAACACGGGCAGGAGTTTCATCCAACGTGGCGAAGAAAAGAAGAACGTCGCGGGAAATGAGAGAAAAAGTGCAAAGTCAAGGGGCATTCTCTGCCCGCGCTCATGAACGGTCAGCTGAAATTGGAGGCGAAGGCAGTGGATCGCAGGTTTGTGAACTAGAGTTTCCAAAGAAACTCTCCTTTTAGCACACTTGACATTTGTCGCCAAGTTCTTAAGTCACAAACGTGTGGACTTAGCAGGCAAAAGCTGGTAACCTTCAAAGCATGGTTTATGATCCGACAAGAAGTTTGAACAAGATTGGTGGGAAGAGGTTTAGATAACCATTTTTTATTCGAAGAAGTGCGAACTAAAAAATAAGAGTCTTAATTAAAATGGGAAAGGAAATGAGACCCCGTTGAATAAAGTTTGACAAGTCTTAGCTTCGCCCTGCATGCTGTCATAACTAGAGTCTATCTTTATCACTTGCCAGTTTCATTTTTAACGATTTCTTTCGTTTGCTGCCATAAGTTGGCCCTGAAAAGCTCTTTCTCTCTTTGGCCCTGAAAAGCTCGTATATTTGTCGACTTGTCTCGGCAAGTCTTTCTTTTGCAGGAGTGAGGCCGGCTTAACGTGTTATTTTGGGAATTATATTACAGTCACAGATATAATTTGAGATTTCTCATCCCATTCGTTTCTATCATACAGGCTTGAGTTGACCGCATTCTACAGTACACATTGACTCCTTTCTTTCAAACACCACAGAAAAGAGAAAAAACTCAGCAGTCTTTAGTCACGGCTCAGGATGGTTCTGGTGCATCAGGAGCTGTTAACAATAACGTGACTGACGAGCAGGCCATAAATGGTGAAAGGAGAAGCTGTTTGCAAAGATTGTTCTGTCGGAGAAGCGTGAGGCCAACTGAGAGCGAGTTCAGTGGATCTCGGAAGAAAAGACTGAGGAGATTTTCTAATAAGAGATCTTCTCTGTATGGAGGAGGTACGCTGTAAATGACGAAGTGAAAAGTTGATGTTGGCTTCGTCCATTTGACTACACGTGATAGTTAAAGGGATCATAAATTTGTTTCCCTTTGAAGGGTTAAAGACTGATTGTCAAATTTAGTTTCACAGCCTCCCTATTTTAATTTTTTTAATTTGACGGCATTTCACTCTTTGTGAAATGCAACTCGCATTGAAAGTCATAGCTACAATTAAAATGAACTTAGAAATAAAGAAAAGGAAGGAAGGAAGGAAGGAAGAAAGAAATACGCTACAATTTCCTCTCAAAGCCACTATTTTGAAGCTCTTAAAAGCCTGCAAAGCCAAGATTTAGTTTGCATTGCCGGATACTGTCATAAAATTAGCGACGCAAACCGGTTTGTGACATCAATATATCAACGGGAAATTGCCACTTAAAGCTCTCCTCGAAATTCAGGAGCAGACTGGTTCATTTCTGATTATGACAGGTGAAGAAACTCTACATCCTTTCCAAAAATCTCGAGGGTTTTTCTGAAGTGTTCGCTTGTAGAATACCAGTACTTAATTAAGCACTCGACTCGTATACCCTAAACATTTAATCTCCCTAATATAGCTTTTAACTGCATTCGCATAAAATAGCACAAACTCGAACGTGAAGAAGAAAACTTCTGCTACAAAAGATCCAAGAGGCAACCCGTGATTCCAAATGCAGTTAGACAATGACTTTAAATGATTGCCTATGCCCTCCACCAAATCTCCCGTAACCGATTTTTCGCTTTTTTCGATATTGGCTTTGAAGGGAAGACAATAAGGGTCATAGTGTGGCCCAGGACCGAGGGGACTGGGTTCAATAACGGATTGTCATTCAAATCTTCAGGTGTTGGTAGGGCCCCCTCTGGTTCAATAATACAAGAAGAGGATGAAACGGAAGAATTCATTGGTTTACAGCATCTCGCAAGTGCTGTTCAAACGTCTATCGATCTTAGTAGCTGCAAGTGTGCCGAGGTGCTGGCGTCCGTTTTTCCTCAACTCGTTGATCATTGGCGAGCAGCTGGAAATAAACTGAAGACGATGCGCTACTTGACAGAGTCAGGGGCTGCAGCATTGGCCACTTCAGCTAATATGCAGGCTCTGTCGTATCTGTATGAGGTACTATCTATCATCGAGGAGAATAAAAAAGAACAGGACCCATTGGCTACCAGAGAAGAAACTGCCCGAGTGGAGAGCCTGATTGGACAGGTAACTTAAGCTCGTCTTTCATTTTCTTGCCATACAATAGAATGGCGAGATAAGTAAGTTGAAAGATGAGGCAAGGAAAGATTACCGGAATTAGTGGCAAGGAAACCAACTAGAAAGCGGGGACAAAGTCGAAAGAACCAAACCGCTTTTCTTCTAATCCTGCTAAATCCAAATCTTGCGCTCACGTGAATTTTAAATGAGTATCGGAAAAGAAAAATTGTCAAGCTGACATGTCTTTCGTGAAAAGCACTACAAAACTGTTACTGACCATTGCCCGAAGGAACACCCTTTATAACCTGTAAGGAAGCCGCTGATGAATTTTGCACAAAACCCTCAGCCCCTAACACCGGAAAGCCAGACTTAGAGAGTTTTTCAGCGGAAGGCTCACTAAGGAAGAGCTTCTAGAGCTTGCCCTCCCACAGGTCGCCAGAAAGGTGCAAACAAGCTGATTCATGTCCGAAAAGAGCAAGAAGGGGCAGTCAAAATTGTGTTTCTTGTACTGTACGAGAATTTATTCAAAACTTTTCCCTCACTCCCAAATTAGAACATCAAAGAGGCACTCCCAGGGGTTTGGGGGAAGAAGAGAACATGGCTATTTTGAACAGGGGAACAGAGTAACAATATCAAGTTATTTTAGGGAACAAGGGAAGAAAAGCAATTTAGATTTTGCTGGGACTGACAAGTTTGAAAGTAATTTGGGAAACAAGGAAACACAATCAAATATTTAAAGAGAACAAGGACCCCTCCCCAGGGAGGGCCTCATCAAATGTTCTGTCCCTTTCATCCAACAGCTCAAACAAGCGATTCCAACAATTTTTGAATGACCGACATGAAAAGAAGACTTTCTTAGAGAAATAAATTATTTATAATAACACTTTAGCATGCCAAACAATGCTCAGATGCTTACGAGCACCCTCATGCCCATGTTTGTAAAAAAGCACCATGAAGTATTCCTTGCGGCTGGTTTAGGCATTGTTTCATCTTTCAACATTGGGCAAAACCAAATCAACTCCATTCCCAGAGGGCACTGGGGAAAGAAGCTAGAAGAAAAAACTAGCCTTAATTGAATTCTCCCAAGGTAATCTTTACAGAATAAGATGATTGAAGGAACCCTTTTGAGTGCCAACCTTACGCCTTTTAAAACAAACACAAACAATATTAATAGTCTTTAAATTCACAAAATGTCAAACAGCATATTTTAGTCTCATATTCAATTAGATTTAAAGCTGAAATATTCCTCAAAACTGTGCAGAACTATATGCCATAAAATGTGGAACATTTCCTGCCTATTTAAAAAGTTTTTAGATAAAGATAGTGTCTCTATGGAGGTTGACACAATACCTAAAAACTAAATGATTTGATGTCATCGAAACATTGAATGACCAAGCAATACACAAACTGCAGCAATGTATGTTAGGTTCACAAAGTGGGAATGAAAAAAAAATCCTCAACTAATGCTTCAAATGCATTTAAATTAATTTTCTATCAACAATTTATTGTCTATTCACTGATTTACGTTTCCATGATAAGTTTGAAAGTCAATCTAGCAACCACAGTGCCCTATGAAATGGGAAATAACTTAAACAAACCCTTTAAACTAACATTTTACAAGGCACACCATAATAAATTGAAAGAAGAGTTAGTCTGCACTTTATCCACAATGGACAGTTAGTGGCTGCATTCACCAATGTAGAGAAGAAACACGGCAAGTTTCTTCTCAAGCAACCAGATGTTCAAGGAGCTATTCAATTTCCAAAGAACACTATGGTTGTGTACCAGTACCTGGGTAAATTCCGGTACCTGGCATGAAACTGAAACTGAAACTGAAACTGAAACTGAAACTGAACCTGAACCTTGTGGAGTCAAATAACGTTTTGAGCTTGGTACTTAAAGGGGCTAGGTCACACTATTTTAGGTAATTTTGTTTAATTTTGTTAATTATGAGCTCTAAACGTCAAATTGGCAGAGCAAGAGTCTTTCATTGCAAAATCACGGCCACATGACAACTGAGGATGATTTTCCAGCTTTGTAAATGACATTTTGATATAGATTGATATAAATTTTGAAAAAAGGTGGGCCGACGTTTTTCAAATTTACCCAAATTCAATCCATTACAATCCTCTTTAGTTTTGTCCATCCATGTCCCTTCTTGGTTTCCCTGTGTTTTGTTAGAGTTCTTCTATAGTTTTGAACAGTTATTTTGATATTTTAGTTAATCCTATGACCATTCGATCAGTGCTGAAATTGCCTAAAATTGCATGACCTAGCCCCTTTAAAATGGGTAGATAATTGTCTCCTAATTTTGTGTACCATTCACTTGTTGATTCCTTAATAAAAAATCGCTAATTCAATTAAAAATACAAGCACTGAAGAACAAACTGTTCGAGAATGCACGACTCGAGTCACTGAAAAAGTGCTGAATGGTGCGTGGATGTTTGCAGAACCGTTTTTTTGGCAAGTTGTAATCATTGGAAGAAAACTCCACTCCAGATCTGATAGACGATGGTCGTGCAAGACTCGCCAAGCACGTGGAACACTCAACAGGAATTTTCGTTGTTTGACACAGCACTAAGACCAATAAGACCAATCTTGCCCAAATGCAACAAAAATTTTGGCAGCAGGCAAGCTCACCACATGCCATCGAAGTTGGCATAAAGTAGCATAGCGCTTCACCTGAAGTTCGATCATGATGGACACAAACAAGAGCTGAAAGAACTTCATAAGGTCAGACGACCAAATATGATCCACCCAACACTCGTTAGAGCGGCTCATATCGGCAGGTATTTTTGCAGGTTGCAGGTTGAAATTTAAAGGTAAAGCGATACACTTGCCGTGACTGTTACATGAATAGCTAACCTTTGGCCTAATTAGGCCTAAAATAAAGTTTTTAGGCCTACGGTTGGGTATTCATGTAACAGTCACGGCAAGTCTATCGCCTTACATTTAAATTTCAACCTGCAACCTGCAAAAAATACCGGCCGGGCTCATATCGGACATTGAAGTGCTGAACAAACAAAGGGATTTCGTCGTAAAAACGTTCACTCAGCAACGTCTTCTTCTTCGACAGAATAAAGTTCAAAATCGATCCTGGTTGTTAATCACGGGCTAACCCAATCCGCCATAAACTGGATAAAGTGGATTGCTCAATTGATTGTCAGAACAGTGCGTGATGTTCAAAGAAGCGACGGTCGAGAGTCACAAGAGAAGGCTGAACGAATGTCCATCGATCTAACCAATAAGAATGTAAACAATTGGCGTGACGTCGGATAGCACAGTTTTTCCCGCTCGCTGAATTCTAATTGGTCAGTTTAAATTTTAGTAGCTCTGGCCGTATGCAATGCTTGTCCACTTGAATAGAGCGGACCTACGGGGAAACAGCCAGATATTATATTTCACAAAACCCACACTCGAGAAGATGAGCATGACGGCAATGGAGAGATATGATACAAAACACTGGCCAAATACGAATACCTTTTTATTGATCGATCCTGTCTTGCGTTCCAGTACCTCCCAGACAGGTCACGCAAAAACGTGACAAACGAAATTTTCCAAGACTGAGCTTCACAACATCACATCGACTTCACTCGTTTAGATCATCGGTGACCCTTATTTTTTAAGACATGAGACACGAGACAAGCAAGCAAAACCTGTAGGATTACGGTACTTGACTGTAGTCAAATGACGTCATCATGCAAATATCCTATTGAGCTAACTGGGAGCTGATTCTCGTTTCTCGAAAGTTCCAAACACTTTTCGGACCCGAAATATCATTTATAAAGCTGCCATCCACTTGTTTCGATTCGCTAGTCTTTTACCATATCATGTTTTCAAGATGGACAACAACAAGAAAGATGGTCGTGAGGTTTGAGGATTCAAAAATCCTCACCGTTCTTAGGATATAGAGGAAACGAGAACCGTGACCCAAAGAAGGCCCGAGGAGGTGAGTTTCGGATCATTCGAGAAACGGGACCGTGATCATTTTTGCGAGCTCCTTATAGTGAAGGATGTCAATACGAAAAGACATCTAAGGACTAAGATTATTCTTAGGTTGGGGGTTTATTAATTAGTAACTGCCCACGATTATTTGGGAAGAAATGTTTTAGAGGCCACTGTCACATTACCTTTACAAAAACAGAGATGTAATGTAGAGGATGAGGAGAGGGGAAAGGGGACACTTGATGAAATTTTGTCAAAATGCGTGCATTTCTGTCGGAAATATCTTTCAGATCTTGAGGTAGACAAAGTATCCATGTTCTTTCTCCTTTTATCTGTCTTCTGCTTATGCTTTCACTTTCTTTGCAGGCTTTGGCTCATATGAATCGGCTTCATGAGGCTCTTGTTCATCTAATCTCAGCACTTCAAATTCTTGGGAAAAAACAACCTAACTCAGATTTTGGATGCTACAAAATGATATTAAAAGAAGCGCTGCGTCATTATTTGCACGTCTTTTTGCCGGGCTACTACATAGGAGGAGCTGGGTAAGGAAACATAGAGTTTTCCAATTAACGAAGAAGAAAGAAATACTATCACGATTTAGGTTATTTCACAGAATATTCAGCTGCGATAGTCTGCATGGCATGCGATTCAATAGTTAAAGCGCGTCCTGCTACGGTGTTCAAGTGCGGCGTTTTCAGGACGTCCTCGACTACATTTCCTCCATGTATGTCATTTTATCGGTAACTCCTGTCCACAAGGAAACATTTCAATAATGTCCTCTATTTTACTCTCTTAGGGACAATTCAGCCCTTCTGATCGAGCAGTGTCGCTGCCTGAGCCACCTCAGCCACGTTTATCATTCCTTGCACCAGAACAACAGATCATTGATGGCTGCTCTTCAAGAACTAAATGCTGCTGAAGAAGCCGAAGAAAATTTGCACGAGGTATGTTCTCCTTCCTTCAGATACCGTGTGAAGACAAAGCGACTTCAAGCATTTGACTCATTCTCAATTTAGATGAATTTATTTCACAAAAATGAAATGAAACTTAACGAGACGTTTCAACAACTTTATGTTACTTTTTCTATTTATGTTAACGAAAATAAGTTGTTCAACAAACCCTCCTCTAATTATTATTAGTATCACCCAACTAATGGACTAATGCAAATCCTGGATTTTGATTGGCTACGCTACTAGAGAACTATAGATTAGTAATAGTCCTCGAGTAGCGAAAAGCGTGACGCATTTGCTAACTTTATTGTTGCCTTTTCTGTCCGACTAGTTGGGTGGTACAAAAAACAATTAGACCCTTCGCCCTCAAGGGCCACGGTTCAATAGCCCATTCGGCTTCGCCTCATGGGCTATTGTTAACTAGTCACTCTGACGAATTCGATTAACACTCACATTTACCCATAAACGGCTGGTTTGTTGAAGGACTGAACTGTTTACTCGTTTTTTCTGTCACTGTTAAGGATATTTTAGACAGACTTCGTAGGTTAGTTTAAGGCCATTACGTTTATCCCAGTTAGGGCCGATTTACACGGTACGACTTTGTCACATGCGACAACGGCTTACGTCAGGCCCACGACATGATTTCAATTGTTGTGTATGTCAGAAAAAATGTCGTAGCATTTTAAAACATGTTTTAAAACACTGCGACAATCATAAGTCATGTCGTAGGCCTGTCGTAAGCTTATCGCATGCGACAAAATCGTATCGTGTAAATCGGCCCTTACGGTAGTAAGTTTAGAATTAGTATTTCTTAATTATGTTAATTTCGCAATCTTGTAGCTTTAATTAAAGGGAACCTCCACTCTTACTACATAAAAAGTTTAAATCGAAGAAGATTATGTTCAAATACACATTTGTTCAAAATTTGTTTTGAAAACAGTGTTTATATCAAGAAAAGTAAATTTTCAGATGGTTTATTTTCACTTTCAAGTTTCGCGGGCGCAGCCATCTTGAATAATTGTGACGTGTTACGGTTGCCCTATTGTTCTGACACAAAGAGCTTTTGTCTTGTAACAATAGGGCAACCGTAGAACGTCACAATTATTCAAGAGGACGGCGCCCGCGACATTTGAAAACAAAAATAGGCGATTCTAAAACTTATCTATTCCGGATTCAAACTCTTTCTTTGAAATTACTTTAGACTGACTTGACTGTAACGGTTATTTTCTGTGATTTAAAGTCATTTTTTTCTTGAAATGGAGGTTCCCTTTAATAAATTAGACATTAGCGTTTCAGGTATATGCTTCAATTTTGCGAGTTCGTGGGAAGGGGCTACGTGTTCGTATTTATTTTCCAGTACCTTGTACCACTACAAACAGCGAGACATTTTGACATGGAAGCAAACTCATAAGTCTCTCCAGAATGCTTACTAAGCACTGACAAACTTCATGTAGAATAAAATTAATACCTCAGTATAACAAAAAAGATAATGAGATTACTTGGTAGGTACTCTTTTAATGGAACTTTGACTGATAGTAAACTTGTTCCCTTGTTTCTTTGCATCACGAAAACACTAAAAAAATCTCTTTTCTGAAGCTCATTAGCGCTTATGCGGGAGTTGTTGAATGCACACATCTGGCTGGTTGGAAAGGATGGGGCAAAACATACGAAGAAATTGGCAAAAACAGGTAATGTAGAAGCTTTTGTACGATGGCTGAAGACTGTTTGACCAAGGTGTGTTGAAAAGCTCTTGTTTTGTAGCCACTCAAGGTAAGCTAGTGCAACTTGCGGGAAGGCTCTACCGCGAACATCGGTCGAAATCGACCGTGTATCGGTTGATACTCATCCAATGAATCGACCGATGTCACCGATGATCGAGGCCTCCCATAAAATACATGATCCCACAAATCATCTGTGAGGTTTCCATGTAAAACGACTCAACTGAATTCAGCGTTTACCTGAAACCTCGTGCACGTACAGAACC
>NC_090894.1:2304296-2306796 GCF_036669925.1 Montipora capricornis
ACTAATGTATCCGTTTAACGATCACTCGGACCATCACTCGTTCCCTTATTTAATTGTCATACTCTGGTTTCTATGGCTTAACAGGTGAACATGCTCTCGCTATAGCACAACAAGTTCATGATTCTCAAATGAAGACAACCTGTATCCCCCTTCTTGCTCAAAGCTTTCTTATCACTGCAAAGTAAGTAAAGTAATTCAGATGTACTGTATTAGAGGTTAGCTTGTGGAACAAACTTTGCTTTGCGGATTTTCGTTCGCTATAACTTGAAAAAGAAGATTCTTCTATCATTCACTTTGCTGTAAAGAATCTTCCCGGAAGACATTTACACATTTTTTTCGTCGACTGTAATAATCATCATCCTAAACATTGAATTGTTATTTTATCTCCATCGTCACTTTCGTCGTTATTGTCATCGACATCATCATCTTCATCGTCAACATCGTTATCATCGTCGTCGTCATCGACAATAGATGGTTTTCACTCACGTGATTTGGCGGCCATATTGGTGTACAAAACAATACAAAATGTATGCATGGAATATGCATAAAAATAGAGCTTGGTTCCCAAAGGAGAGAACGTCTATTGTTCTTGTACACCAACATGGCCGCTGTGACGTCAGGTGAAAACGATCTATAGCGACCTTCAGATTGGAGTACGAGAAACAAAACAGTACGAGTTTTCTCTACTGAGCACGCCCATTACGTTTAGAAAACAAAAACATTCGAAATGCGCGTGCTCAGAACCAAGGACTCGTACTCGGAGTCGTCTGAAGGTCGCTGTTGTAATTATTTACGTCTTAATCATGGCCATTGAAAACGTTATCATCAATTACCTCATCATCGCTGTCGTCATCATTGAAGTCATCGTTAATGTCATTGTGGCTGTAAATTTAACAGGCTGGTGCCACTTAATTATCTTCTTCTTTGAGCAAAGTTTTGTTTTTTGCATTGCAGAGGAAGCCAACATATTCCTAACATTATTGGTTTTAATTTAGAGTTCAAGTAAAATATGAAATATATTTGAGTAGGTTTGGGGGTCAAAATAAAAATATTTATTTATGGACAATTGGGCACGGTTTTTTCCCTGTTTTGTTTATTGCACTGTTTTAATGTGGTATTTATCCAGTGGTGGTATACTGTACTTAACTGTATATTGATAGGGTAGTGAATTTATTATTGTATAATTTATTAAATTTAGATGCTACATAGGTTATTGTTGTACATTCTACTTAATTTATATTCAGACTTAACGAAAAAAGTCCTCTTTATTGCAAGAGTAGCTGTGGGTCCTATAGCCTTGATAGACGATGATGGAGAAAGAACCAGCACCATTTCTACAAGATTATCCCACCCACGTGACCTTCTAGACACCTTTGCTGAGTTATAGCATCAGATTCTCTGCCAGGCCATGAACTCACCACCTGTCGATCTAAGGACAAGCGTTTCCAATAATTTACCAACTGGGGTTTCCTTTTTCATAATATCCCTCTTAGAATTTCCGATTGCTTAGAGGTCCTGAAAGAACTCAACTCGTCTTCCCTGGAATCCACTGACCTGCACGGACAAGCACTGTACATGTGCTGTTGCTTTGACTTGATTCTCGAAGCTGGTAAGTAAACTCACGAAGGAACTCTAGTTAGTTTTGGAAATCACTCACGATCTTCTCGTAAACTAGTTAGAATTGATAATTTGCGAGCCATGAAGTTTTCAAAATGGAACGAGCCTTTAGGCGAGTCCAGTAGTGAGACCTTTCAAAACATCTTAAATATCTATAAGTTTCAAACAAGAAGATTACCTCTAAGAGATCGTGACATATATTTGAACATGTGATTCTTTCCGCTTTTAAAGTATGTGCCTTTATCTTTATCAGTAGCCTTCTTGTACCCACTCTTTTACGAGTTTATCATTCAGCCGTGAAAAAAAGGCTTACAGGTTTGAGAAGTCTTGTTTGTTTTAGATTTTCTTTGCCGTTTCCATCAAAAGTAGCGAAACTGCTGTCGGCCAATTTTTTTTTTTTTTTTAGCCTCTCTACGCGAGTGGTTACCAGGCCTAACTGTAACTGCTCTCGTCCAATCAGACCTAACCATTTTTTTCGATGAGGACTCGTCTGATACAATTCAACACAAAAGCAAAGATACCCAAAGATGAACTCTTTTCACTGAAAAGGAATCGGTTTTTATCTCCTCACAAACCAAGTTCTTCCGTTAATTTCAGGCTGGAAATTGGAGGACATAACTAAAATCATACAGTTTACAATGAAAATGTCCGGCGATCCTGCCTTCTCTGCCGACGTCTTGGCAAAGTTTTACCTTAACGCATCTCTTGCTTTGTGGTATGAATCATTGGTTTCCCTTATTATAATTTTTTTTAAGAATGAACTAATTCACTTTCTGGAATGAGTCACTTTTTTTCGTACCGTTGATGGTAGTCTCGTACCAGTGGGTGAAAGGTTGTCCCCTGAAACCTCAAACGTTTCGGCTCATACTCGGTGTAAAAATCC
>NC_090894.1:2316796-2329296 GCF_036669925.1 Montipora capricornis
CGGAGGTATGTTTCCCGAGACGTCTACGACTATTAAGCATGACGTCATAAGAATTTATCTGGCATTGTATAATGGCAGCTGCTGGATATTCAGTGTGGCTTTCGATTTCACAAGAAATTGTGGATTCGCCTACTCCGGGTTTTAGGCCAAGATATACCAATTTTTCTTGGCTAAAGTCATTTCTTTGTCCTAGATTTGGAACGTTCAGTACAACCCATTTGTGGTTCTATCCTTGTTTTATATCATGACAACATAGTATGCTTACATCTCATCGTTACAGGTGTCAGGTTTTTCCATTCGATACCCTTCCTTTAGCAGTCCCAGTAATTCCCTGTTGTCCATTGCTGGATAGGGCGTCCCTCCTGATATCAAATGAGATACAAAGTGTTATTGTGCATATTCCAATTAAGCTCCCACTATGGTTTGGGGATCAAAAAAGCACTTTAAAAGTTAAGATATGCAAGGTAGAGTCAAGATACCAAGTGTGACAAGCTCCCATAAGACAACTCCAAAGGCCCATCTGCAAGAACGCAAAACGAAAACGTTTTCAGCAACATGAGGTGAATGACATACTCTGTAATTATAACTGAGTTACGTAGGCAAACCCATTTTGTTACGATAGATCCTCAAATGCAAATCGTTTCTAATTCAACGAGAAACGTTACTAATTAAACGTCTACTACTTACACGTCACTCTGTGTTGTAAATGTTTGATCAAAGATGGCTTCAATTGACATCCATTTTAAGGGAAGTTTCCTGTTTCGTTTTGCCTGATAGACTCCCTGGTCGTACACATGACGTGTAAGTCCAAAGTCCGCAACCTTCGCGATTTTATTTTCACCAACAAGAACGTTCCTTGCAGCTAAATCGCGATGTACAAAGCCTTTTCTTGCTAGATATTCCTATCAGTAAAAGAGGATGAGTTGAGAGCAGTGAAGGCAGGTAAGGATAAGTATTTTAATTCAGCCTGAATAAAACAAGTCTCTTTTTTTGCAAGTCGAGCGAACAATGCATGTTTCATGGCTTAAAAGAGAGAAACAGTCGCCAGTTTATTGGTTACCATGTAATTCAAACAACTTTCTTTTGTGTAAAACGATATCCAATCCATAAGTTGAGAAACCGCAGAATGATGTGGACATTTTGTGGCTTTCTACGGGAAAATACTAAACCTGCTTACGGTACATTTTGGCCCGAAAATAAAGACTCCTAACAAAATTACCCAGCAAACTGGCGAATTTTCAGACTTACTTCTCAAAATGGAAGGGGGGAGTTATTTTTACAGCTAACTCAAAATTGGAAGGATTCGTGTGGGGAGAACGACGTGTGTTATCCACTTATGCTTTCTATTAGTCGGCTTTGTTTATCTCAGTTTAGCTCATCTTACCATTCCTTGACTTATTTGCCAAGCGAATGCCATTAAGTCTCCAGGAGTCAAAACATCTTCACTTGCTTCTCTTTCTTCCCCAATCTCAAGACCTGTATTTTCCAGCCCGCCCCTTCCCTGGTCATCCGGTGTGGAAGAACTATTGTAGGACAACAACTGAATGGCACCATTATCACTGTTTGGCATCTCCGGTAAATTGAGGTAAATGCGATCAGTTTTAGTTTCCTGATGGGAAAGAAGGCATGTTTAAGATTGCCTCACCTCCTAGTTCACTCACAGATATTAATTGACGAATGAAAGAACTATTTGGAGTGTGGGATAATCGATGTTTCCAGTACATTACATGAATATTGTGATGCCGTACTTCAGTGATTACAGAGCAAGGAAAATGCAAACAGACGTTTGACAAAAATTCATTCATTCCGGCTCATCTAGTTAAAGCTGTTAATCACATTCAACAAAAATTACAAGCGAGTTTGCATCAAAATCAGGAAAAATCCTGAAAATTGAATACATTGTATATCTAATGTACCAGATATTTAAGATGACGAAATAATGTCAAAGCTGTTTTTTCTCTTACAACAACAGTTGCTTAACTATCAAATCATTTGCTGGTAGTTGAGGTTTTAAAAGTGCACTGTTAATTACTAATACTGAAAACATTTATTTGGTGATGCACCCGACTTTTGGACATAAATCTACAGCTACCTTTTCGTTCCGTAGTTATCTTTGAACTCACGTTACAAGAAAAAAAAACCGTAGCAAAAGTCATTTCAGGGCACAACGAATGTAATTGATCCGCATACTTTCTACTAATTAGTACTACTAATTAAGAGCCTCCCAGAAAGGGTCCCAGACATTTGCTTGACAAAATGTGTTCCCTTGTTCCCGAAATTACTTCCAAACTTGTTCTCAGCTTTTTAATCCCAAAATTGGTTTATGTTCCCTAGTTCCCTAGTTCCCTCAGAGATATTTTGTCTTTGATCCCCTGTTCCCAAGTTCAAATTAGCCATGTTCTACTTCTTCCCAAAACCCCAACGTGACCCTCTAATTTGAAAGTTGATGGATCCAATTGCATGACCAGGCCACTTAGGCAATAATTTACCTTCACAGATATTCCTGTTGTGTTATTGTTTGTAAAGTACGTTTCACAGTATGTGGAGCGAAAAGGTCCTTGGCAGTAATCTCCAATATTTTCCTTTACCTATTGTGAATTAAAACACAAAGGTTGACACAATTATTATTCTGAGAGCAGCACCAATAGTCACGTGATTATTACATGTCATGAGCCTCAGTAAATAAAAAAAAAAAATAGAAAGATGCTTGAATGGACCTATTTATCGTTTCCAAATGTTGAACGCCAGCAACTGAATAATGAAGATGGTTTTAAATTGTACTGTTAACTGTTAGTTTGGTTTTTTGTTTCCCTTGAATGAAACATCTTTTTAAGGCTGATTCACACGTGCAACGCAAGCGCAAACGGAAGCGAAAACGCCGACGAAAGATTTGGAGAATTCTTGCCCTTGAGTCTGCATTTCTCATGTGTGAACCGGTGCAATGCAACGCAAATACTTGTTCCGCGACTCTTCGGTTGAAACCAAGATGGCAGCTTTAATCAAATGGGGTCTCACGTCGAATGAAAAGTTATCCGAATCCTGTCCTTTCCGGCGTTTAATGCGCGGGAAAATACAATTAATATCCGGAAGTAATACTCTCGATAGCCAAGCAGCAAATATCTTCCTAAATTATGGGAAACTGGAGCACCCGGAAAAAACCTCTCGGTGCAGAGTAGAGAACCACCAAACGCAACCAACATATGACGCCGGATCTTGGAATCGAACCCGGGCCACATTGGTGGGAGGCGAGTG
The DNA here is from genome assembly GCF_036669925.1 of Montipora capricornis. NCBI lineage: Eukaryota > Metazoa > Cnidaria > Anthozoa > Scleractinia > Acroporidae > Montipora > Montipora capricornis. The sequence goes on from NC_090894.1 coordinate 2,320,049, forward strand.
CTCTCACCACTGCGCCATCTCTGCACCCCAGACGTTTGACTCTTTTATCTTAAAATGCCATTACTTTGTACCAATTTCTAGAAAAACTGCCAAAATGAGTATCTAAAGTCGAGAAGGCCCTTCGGTGTCCCCTAAACCAACTACATCCGGGCTAAAAAGATTACTTCATGTTTAATTACTTCCAGGAGAAATTTTACTAGAAACGAATTCTCAATGCAGTTAACTGAGATGAATACCTGTCCTCTATGTTTTCTGAGATACTTCAGAAGACTACCATACGGAACGAATTCGGTCAATAAAAACATAGGCTCCTTTACAGTGCAGCAACCGATTAAGGTAACTATGTTCTTGTGTGATCCAACACTTTTCATCAGCTGCATTTCCTCAAGGAATTCACGTCGCTGGTCGGAGTCCAAAGAATCTAAGAAAAAGAAGAATGAAATTTAAAGTAACTGTGCACGTTTACTAAATACCTCTCAAAAGCAGAGGGTCAAAGAGACTCTTGACTTTGAGAGAATCCGCTGAAAAGGTGAGTTCAGGCATAAATTGAGTTGGCGCCCGAAAGATGGATCTCTCGGCATTTGCGCCTGCGCAAGCACTTCGTGCTGCAAAATGGCAAATACGCGAACCTCGGAGGGAAAGTGTCAAGGTGCAACATAAAACTACTCTAGCTGAGAATTTACAAATCGTTAAATAGAAAAGTCTTGGAATGCATTTTTCTTTGGTTGGTGCAGACACGATTTATATCTGGGCTTTTCCTATTTGAATAGGCCTTTTGCAACAATTTGTCACGTGACCTTTTTTTTTTCATAAACACGATGATTCTGCTGATTTCATGAAATTATATTTCCATAAAGAAAAAGCAGCTCAAGATGTGCCACTATGCAGATTTTCGTAAGTACATCGTTTAAACTGGTGTTGTTACAGTTGAAAGAATTTATAAGGATTTGTATGGGAAAGGTTGACTTAAAACACCAAAAAATGATCTTTGATCTTGCGGGACCAAGCGAGAAATCCCGAGCGGGCAGTATCGCTCCATCTTGCCCGCCTGGGTAGCCAATCAGAGCGCGCGATTTGGTTCATCTTGCCCGCTCACGGAGCTAGTCATATAATAAGAAATATTAAATGCCCCACAAAGCTCATGAACAAGTATGCGCGCGCCATGCAGTCGCTGGTCTAGAAAACACAGGAAATCCACTTCGTGGTATCTACAACATCCGAAGAGAAACCGGTATATCTCTGTCACGAGTTGAAAGGCTTTTACTCACTCTGCATCATCTTGACTGCTACAGTAAACACTTCACTTCCGTCAATAAATCTTTTTTTTTTCTTGGATGGCAAAAACAGATGGTGTTGTACGTGTTCTGGAAGTTTCCTCAGGGTTCCTCTGTATACTTTACCAAAGGCACCCTCGTCAACCTCCGCTTCCAAGGTCACAAGATTTGTATCCACTTCCCAGTGGTCTATCATGAGAGCGTTTGGGCTGCAGAAAACAAACAAAGCAAGAGTTTAAACATCGCTCTATCTTCAATTCGTGCCAGTTTGAAAAGGCGTCTTGCCCCTTCACACTGCTGGCGAAAGAAACAAAAAGCAAAGGATATTCCACTTAATATTAAATCTCTGCTTTTCCAGTTAGTATGCCGACCCTGTTGCATGTTGGGGCCATGAGCATATTTTGGTGTCGTGCCCCATGGTCGCACGCAATCAGGTGTCTACCTTAAAATCGCCTCTCATCATGACGTCGGGATAAATTTAGATTGAAAAACAATTATCATGGGAGAAGACCCGTGTATGACACAAGTGTTTTCTCCTCTCGTCCGCTCGTTAGCGATGAGATCCTTACCCACCTCCCCTTTGAGATTTGTGTTTAAAAACAAAAGGAAAAATGTACATTTCAGAAGGTTTAAAATAAAATTGTTGCAAGAGTGTTGGACATATATAGATGAGGCTTATCTCAGTTGTGAAGCTAATTACAATACTACGGAAAATAGAGCGACTTTCCATCGGGTGTCGTAAAACCAAAGTAATTACTTTGGCCAATCAAAAAGGACAGAGATAATCCGGTAAGCCAATCAAAACTCAAAGTAATTACATGTAGGCGACACAAATTAAGCGCCGGAAAATGTGCCCGCGCGAGCCACGATAGACCAAATCGGCTAACTCAATGTTGTACCCAATTCAAATCCTTTGGGAATAGAACGTTTTGTTCCAGATACCTCCATATCATTTAAATATGAATACTACACTATCAAGCAAATACGATTCACATAGAATCTTAATCCCGTGAGATTTGAATTGGGTACAACATTGAGTTAGCCAATTAGGTCTATTGGTTTTGGTTTCACTTCTGATTGATTGGAAAAGTGGCGCGAGAACTTTGAACCAATCAATGAGTGAAGTAATCATAAACCAAAGCAATTCGATGATTACTTGCGACACTCAATTGAAAACCGCTCTAAATACAATGAGCTAAAAGCTTGCTTTTAAAAGATAGGGTCTTACCCCGAAACAATGCCTTTGTCTTCCTGTTTTTTTCTGAGCCACCAAATTATCACACTGATGATAATCAGCACAATCAGCAGTAAACTACAAACAACACCAGTTATCTCACCAGGACTCCACGATCTGTTTGCTTCGCGTGATGCTGGAAGCACAATATTAGCGAAATTATTAGTGAAAGTACTGTGAACGGGTATACTAAACTTTCAGCGCTACTTTAGCAGAAAGATAAAGTTTAGTGTTTTTGGAAATGAGACCTATATATGATTTCAGATCAAGGGAGGAAAAGGGGTTGAGGGGGGGGGGGGGGGGAGGGAGGGGTGGATTTTCATGGTCTTATGGTTTCATGGTTCGAGGCCTAGCTCCGTTATCGTGTTGTTTCCTTACACAAGAGACTTAACTCCACACTGTCTCTTTACCCAGGTGTATAAATAACGGCGATATACTGCTGCGGGATAACCCTGCAATGGACAAGCATCCAATCCAGGGGGGGGGGAGGGAGTAATAATTCTCCCATTTGTTATATGCTACGATTAAACCGGCGTATAAGCTTTTGCCGTACGGGCCCTAATTGGTTCGCGCGCGACTTTACCTTCACCTTATGCCAGACGGCAGCCCGATGATTGCTGTTTACCGCTGACGGCAAAAGCAAAGCTTAACTTTACAACTATTTTGACGTCACTGACTCGTGGGAAGAGTTCCAGCTCGAGGATTTTATGCATGAAGAATGAGATACAAGTTTAATTCACGATAAAGGCTAGGAAGTGTCTTAATACTTCAGTTAGAGGGACATTTTAAGGCCTGTACTTTTTGGCACAACTGGTACTCAATTTGAAGAGGAGTGGCTTTTATCAAAATGGACGTCCATCTCTTTAGTAGAAATTCTGAATATATATGGCGGACTCTGGAAACATATGGCGCCTTTGCATAAATATTTTAACCAAAGCACTTCTTAATCGAAGGAATCATGCGAGTATTGTTCACAATTGAAGAGATTCGTTTCTTTCAATGTCAGGCTTAGGATGTAAAATGTTGTTGGTGAAAGATCGGTGCCGACTTTTGAAAGTGTCCATGATGAAATTGTAGACATCCCATCCCCTTGATTGCACTGAGTCGTCGCAAGGACATTTCGCATATTTTCTAGTTTAATCCGCGCTGTTTTTGTCTCTTTGTAAACTTGAAAGAATTCAAAGACAACGATCAACTGTGCCACTTAGATTTTTATACTGAAAGCAAAAATGAGAACCATCCATCCACTAAAAACGTTTCTCCCTAAATCGTCCATATATTTCTTTCAAACAGCATTCCCGATTTCCTCGAAAACACTTAAGTGTGTTGACAAGCGCTTATTTCATGCTAGTGAATAATAAAAAAAATAAACAAACTTACTCAGTTCTTTCTTAAGAATTGAAAGCCTCGATTGACTTCCTATCACCATATCCACTGCAAACACAGGCTTGACCTGAATTAGAAAAGCAAAATTGAACTTAGTCGCTTCTAAGACTTTAACTCAAGCAAAATTAATGCAATAATATTTTGAAAATTGTCGGAAGCGAGGCTCGTCAGGATGCAAAATAAACTGGACCACTGAAATACCCTGAGAGTACAATATAGTATTTGAAACAGAAAACATAGGATTGCCTTTTTAAAAAAATTAGGGGTGCAAGGCTGGCGTAGTGGTGAGAGCACTCGCCTCACACCAAGGAGGCACGAGTTCGATTCCCAGGTTCGGTGTCATGTGTGGGTTGCATGACATGAGTTTGTTTGTTCTCTGTCTACTCTGCTCCGGGCTCCGAGAGGTTTTCTCCGATACTCCGATTTTCCCCTCTCCTCAAAAAACCAACACTGAATTTGCGTTAATTTGTTGATTTCAGTTGAAAGTGTCCCCAATTAGTGCACCAGCTCTAGAAGACTAGACACTTGAATAACTTGAGTTCCTTTCCTTTTCTTTCTCTATTAATACAACAAAGATCAAAGTGAAGCTTTACATACTCTTTCTAATGATAAGTACCTTAAAAACTATCTCCTCATCTAAAGGAATACCATCGATAGTAACATTTGTAGACTCCTGAGAAATAAGGAAGCAAGAGATAATTATTGATAGAGGAGCAACTAATTCGTCATTTAAGGAGGCTCGAAATAGTTTCTCCTTTTTTCAAACAAATAAACATATTCTGTCCTTAGATACAGTTAGGGCAATCATATCAAGACGAAATTTGGCCAGGGTATTAAGTACCTATCGTAGATTTCTCACATTATGTTTTCCGCCAAAATAATGTTACCATGGCAACGATATTAGGCATTTCTTTGAGCCTTAAAATCAACATATGTTGTCCTTTTTGAAGAAACGGGACGGTGAAATTTTCCCATTCAGCGTTACCAGATAATGTTAGAAATACTCTCTAAAATATTTAAAATTCAACAAAATCTGTAGGTCAGTTTTTCAGAAAAATAAGTTTTTTTGAATTGTGCCTCTAATTTTTTTTTTTCACGTACAGAATTTTTTAAATTTGAAAGACAAACGGTTTAAATTAAGCTAAGCTAACATGCAAAAAATGAAAAAAATTCACCGTCCAGAAGCAGAGATATAAACGAGTAAAGTTGCAAAATCAGGAAAAATTAGGGGGTTACAAGATCAGCATTTACGCATGCGTCACCCGCTCATTCGAGTCCGCGCGCGAGTGGAGCTACAGGTCAACACAAACGGATTTAAGCGACTATTAAACCGTTTAAGTAGAATTTTCGTAGTTTTCGTGAATAGGAGATGTCTATTTATATTCCATGTATATAGGAATTGGAGAAAGGTAAGCGAAATTAGCGGTATTTGTTTATTTCTGGTGACCCATTTGAATCATGAGCTGACGCAAGCAGCTTACGAATTGCGTGTGTGGCTTACGCACGCGCGCGCGCTCAGCTGAAAACCCTTTCGAGCCTCTTTAACCTCTTGATCTGCATGTAGCCTGCGAACGCAGACATATTTCCGGCAGTCGTTTCTCCCAAAAAATAGCGATCGCCGGAAATACGTCTGCGTTCGCAGGCTACTTTATCTGGAAAACTGCGAAGAGTTTGAACCCTCTTCCACTGGCCTTGGTGCAAGAGGTCCTAAGTTCGATTCCCGGATCTCGCATCCTTGTTTCGACTTCTTTCCTTTCAGTGTTGCTTAAGTAGCTTTAAATACCCGTAAAACGGAGCACCGATGGAGAGTGGGGAGTAAAATGAGCGCACCGTCGACCCCAGGTTTGTCAGTTTAATTACCGTTACGAGTTATCGACGTTAAATATCGTCGCTTTGCTTTACTTTACTTTAACCCAGACGTCATTTCAAAACTTGATGGAGTAAGATCGTTGGTGAAAGTAGTCGTGACTAAGGTGGGCTGTTGTTTGTCACAAACTGGACAATCTGGCTTCGGTTTTTTACAACGGTGCAGTTACGTGAAAAGAAGCAAAAAATGTTTGTGCGAAAGGTATTTGATGATGTTGCTCAAGAAGGGAAAGCTCCACTGCCAAGAGAGGCAGTAAGAACAACCGCGGATATTTGTTAACGTTTCCGCTCAAATCCAACAGTCTTTTCTTATAATCAAGACTAAAGTATCCGGCGAGTCCATGTATCTGCCATGCCCGATCCAACAAAGACTTTGCAGTCTTATCTCATAGTACTTTCTCAGCGTAGCCCCTCGGCACTTAATAGATGGATTTCATGATGTTTTCCAAGCGTATTGATTTCTAAGGGCGGGATCACAAAATAACTAAAACAAAAACCAGACTTGATTAGAAATAGAACGCAAACTGCAGTGACAAACATGAGGTTGAAAAAACGCATAACTGAATTAAATTTTAGTGACTTAACGTTTCGTATGTCTCAACATACATCTTCTTTAGCTAACGGTTACTTCTGAAGATGTATGTTGTGACATACGAAACGTTAAGTCACTAAAAGTTGTTTCACGGTTATGCGTTTCTTTATCCTCATGTTTGTCACCGCAGTGTGCTTTCTATTTCTAATCAAGCAGTTTCGTTGGCCAAAGATGAAACGTAAAAACCACACTTACTGTTCTAATCATAGTGTTCAGATCAATAGCTCTTCGCTGTACTTGCGCAAGTTCTTCGCTTTTCTTCGTTATCGTATAAGTGTAGTACACGACGGCGCAGTGTGGGAAGAGTGGCTTCTGCCACCTCACCCTAGTACGAAAGGTGCCATTGATGCTGGGTAATATGCCATCATGTTTCAACCCGACAACTCTTGATAGTGCTTCTCTTGGTGCTGTAAAAACAATTTATATTTTCGATACATTTTATGAAAAGAAGAACGATTAAAAAAAAACACACGTGTTCTTTGAACGAAAAAATCGCATGTTTTATCAGCGAACTTGATAAGTAGAATGCCTTGAGTTCGAGGATAACTGAATTGACCTCTTTCTTACTTTTGTTCGGAATTTGACAGAGGATGTTACTCTCGTTGCATTCACAAGATTCAAGGCTTCTAGACTGAATCAAGAATGTTAACCATCCAAATTACGTTAGAATACTCCTAAATACTAGACAACGAAGTTTCCTTTGCTAATATGACATTTCTCAACAGTGTTTTAGAAATCTTTTCATCCCAAGTTCGCCCGCTTTCCACTTTAAAATTGCTTAACGCCCTTTGTCCAAAGAGATCTTGCGATCTTTTAATGTTTCCTCAGTGTTTTGCGGATGAGCAATATTGTGGCTGGTGTTGACCTGCTTTTAGTTAAAAATAAAATCTTGAGTTATAACAAAACGTTTCTTCCAAGTAATGGTTACTAAGTGAGAAATGCTTTAGTAAGTGAAGATTGAAAAGGTCGATGATTTGGCTATTCTTAGATCACATTCAGGTAAGGTGGCAATCAAACGTCTTACCAGGTGCAATATCGTCAGCTCCTTCCGGCTCGCCATGGATGTATTTATCGATATAAACGGGTGTTACCTAGTAACGAGTCAGATGACGTAACTAGTTAGAGTCTCTCCCAAACCGTGTCACTCTTAACATAGAAAGTCAATCCAACACTAAAATTTAATGTTGTACTCACCTCAATTTTGACTTGCTCGAGTGGAAGTATTCCTGATATTTGATAGAAAGTACTCATCTGCAAAAAAGAGTGTTTGCTTCTATCTTATCACGTTAGTTTGTCTAACGGAGCTAAATTTCCCAGAAAATTGTAGTTCATCGGTTGTGGGAACTCAAGTTGTTGGACTGATGCACTAGGATATAATTCTTTGAAAATGAGGGAGAAGCGAAACCTCAGTCGCGACAACTATGGCAAAAACAAAAAACCGACCAGAAACTTTTTCACAAGGTTGCATTACACCGGGCACTTTTGTGCAATATTTGTCGCCACAAAATTAATATTCTTCCATTGGGTTACGACAAAAAGTGCTGAAACATTTGAAAAAACTGCATTAAACTGACCCTCTACTTACTATGGCGGTTATTCTGCAGCCAGGGCTCTTCATAGATTCGCCAAAGCAATGAACTTGATGATCTGGGTAGCCGGAAAATTCGTAAAATAGATCGTAATGACCAACAAGTCGACGTCGAAAGGAGGGAGGATTCCAGGTAATGTTGAGAGAATATGTGTAGTTCTCCTTCTCTCCTACAGATATCCTCGTGCGTAGATTCCTAACTTTTATTCTGTCATTATCGGGCGCTTGAAAAGTAAAAAGCAACATTAATGGTCACTACTGCAATTCAACCGGAGTTGCAAAACAAAAACGTAAAACGATTTGCGTGAAAGTGACGCGAACCAGTCGGGTAAAGGCATCCGGTTTGCATACGATTGCACTGGGTTCAAGCCACGCTCGAACCACTTGACTGCATGTGAGGCAAACACGAAGAAAACTTAAACAACAAGGGAAAATATATTTAGCAACAGCTGATGGACAAAGTTGCATGGAAAGAAAACCACCATCAAAAGCAGTCACAATTGATTTAAAATTCATCTAGTGTTTAGCAATAATGGATTGCCTTCATTTTGCAAGGGATAACACTTGAAACCCACTTCTAACAGTAAATTGGACAGTTTAATGAAACTCTAAGTTTTGCTAAAGAAAATTGGCAAAATAACTGCTTACAATGTCTTTTTCATTTTACTTACTCGGAGCATTTATCTTGATACTCTCCGTAGTTCCGTGGACCCAGTCATGTTGGTATTGAGGTGTCACCTAGTTCGAGTTGCAAAACGTTAGCTTCTTAGTGTGCCAGAAATTTTAAGTTAGACGTTTTGAGGTAAAAGCTTCATTCGGGACTACGTTAGGCACATTTAGAGACAGTCATCCTGTCAACAGCGTCGGTTACTGATTACCTAACCGTCAGCAAACCTTATAATTATGCTATTGGATGAAGAGAATGCAAAAAGGACCCTGTTCCCGAAAAAAGAAAGGGAAAACGTGACATGTAAGAAAGCAAAAATTTGTGACTTGTGATATATATCTAAATTTACAATTTGGATTTCCCGGGCACTCAGCACTGAGTGCTTGGAGAGCTCAGTGGCCGTGGGTATCTGTTCTACATTATTAGCTATCTTAACTTGATAGAAATTGTAGCCTATTATGTTTCCAGTCACATACGTTTGGAATTTTTGAACAGTAAATGTTTACCAAAGCAAGAGTCAAAAAAACTTTTCTGGTTTACTTTGCCGTTGTGCTTCGATTTCGATGGATTCTAGAGGAGGGGGGTGCAGGGATGGCGCACCGGTGACTCCGTTGGTTGAGCATCGGGCTGCCATGCGGGAG
>NC_090894.1:2334296-2343668 GCF_036669925.1 Montipora capricornis
ACTCCCTTTGATCTTTAGAAAATACCAACTAGAGGCAACTAATATATTTCTTTCCTCAGACGAACATACTAAAATTGGACCTACAGTAGCTCGCTAGCACCGGAAAACGATAGGTTCTTAAATAAATAGGGAGGTTAAGCAACGACGACGGCGACGGCAACGAGAATGTCATCTCAAAATATAAATTCACCGCCGTCATCTTAATCACTTCGTGACTATTTCAACCTTTTTAATATGACAAGGGTGTGGTAGTTTCTCAAAAATGATACTGGTCGCAACTACGCTTAATTTAGGGAAGAGAATGAAAATTTATCCTCAAGTGCTGAAGTTCGTTATAAATCTCAAATTTGGCTATTTCACGTTGTAGTTTTGCTGACGACTGCAAAGAAAAGGACAAAAGTGAAAAACGCACGTGTAGGGCGTACAAAGCTATTGTTTTTGCTCACTAAATATGCAAATTTGTGAAGTTCTCCTTGCCGTCGCCTTTGACGTTGCTTAAGCACCCTGATATGATATGGTCAACGCACGCGAATAACACTCGTGTTATTGTCTAATCTTTCGCAGATTTAAGTTCCTTTCAAGAGAGCAATATTCGCAAAAGGAAATCCAACTGAGACAGAAATGAACAAAGTTTGCTCTCGCGCAAGCTTCAAAGGCAATATAAAAGGTAGTAAAGAGAGTTAACAATAGTTAGAGGGTAATGAGAATTTAAAAAAAAGAAACATTTTTACCTCAACAAGATAGAATTCATTTGGTAAAAGTGGCCCCAGAATGAAGTAAGTCCCCTAAAAGGAGAAATGAGAAAATTGATGGACGGAGAGGGAGCGAAGAAAGAACAGAAAAGAGCACATCCCCTAACTCAGACGAACGTTCTCGAGAGCAACGAATGGAAAGCTTGAAATTTTTCATACTTAAATGGGATATGAACCCAGCGATACTGATTCATTGTTCTCCCAATTAAAGATTTTTAGATCTGTTCATTGCAGCAGTACGAACATTAATTGAGCCGCGGAGGAAATGCTTTGTCCTCATTTCATATATGTCTTTCATATATAAAGTCTTGTGCAATTATTTTGTCATCCACGAGATATGCTCTTAACATGGCAACAAGATTTCTTTTCTCAAAAGCAGATTGTAACAATTATTTTGAAATAACTCTCTTGGCATATCTTAATTTGGTGAGCATTTACCCACCCTCTCCTCCCCTCCCCATTCCCCGCCCCCTCCCCTATGTTGATTACATAAACAAGTACATACAATTTGCGGTATGGAATAAACGCTTACCACTGTCGTACCACACCCCATTTCAGAAAAATCGAGAGCGTTTGCTTTTCTTAAAGATACTTCAAAATTTGAGATGGCTTTGAAAGGGTAGACAGGCGGGAGCCATGTCAGGTTCGCGTGAAATGTGTAATCGTTGTTCATGGCCACAATCTGGTAGGTGAGATTTCTGACTTGTTTGTCCTCTATCGGGGCGTCTGGAGGATCAACTGCAGAGCAAATTTACAATGTTTATATTGTTATCCAGTTGCAAATACACAGGAAAAAATGTCCTAAACGCTATTCAAAATCATGAAGAGCGCACGGTGCCATTTTAATATAACTGTCCATGTGCAGGTCAAATCAAGCGGAGTATAAAAATCTTAGCTTTTGTGGCTAACACGTCAACATGAATGTATTTTATATTTTATCTTTTGTTTGTTTAAATTTCCCTTGGTATTGACAGTATTCTTGGGTTTCACTCACGTGATCAGCCATGTTTTTCAACGAAAACAAAAGAAGACGTTAGCATAATAACAGCTTTCAATTCCAGGAGGATTGGATCGGGACACCAACATGGCCGCCATTTCATTTTTTGGGGACACCGACATGGCGGCCGTGACGTCATGTGAAATCCAAGAATAGCTCTATTTAATGTGATGAAATGCACCCCCCCCCCCCCCCCGCCCCTTTAATCCCCATCCCGGGCATTTTATCAATAAAATGGATATAACTGCTTATTTAAATTCCTGTTGCCTTCTGAAATTTTGAAACTCGAGTTGTAAATTTTTGTTTTTGTTTTAATAACTGGGGAAAAAGTGACAAACAGGAGAATATAATCTTTTACGAAAAAAATAATCCGAAGCGTTTGACAGAGAAGTTGATATCATAACCAGTTATTTTCCTTTCGAAATTTCTTTGTTTGCTTATCGTTCCTTAGAGTCATCAGTTTTTTGAAGTTCTTGTTGTTTTCATTTCAAAGCAAGAAAACTGAAGATTGTGTAAAGTAAGAAAAATAACAAATTAAACCAAACTTACACTTGTAGCACTCTTCCTTAGGATAATTAGTGGTATTTTTACATCCTGAAAAAAGAAAAAGGAATTTTAGAGCTTAGAGCTTTTAAAATTACGACTGTGCTTTTCATTATCATTACAATTATCGTTATCGTTATCGTTATCGTTATCGTTTTCCTTTTCATCAATACTTTCTTTTAGTTAATCAAATACCGGTCCTGTATTCGACGAAGAAGAAAATAATCGTTGGATATTTTCCTTCAGTAGCATTTTAAATGAAACAGTTTAGAATCCAATTGAGGCCTTACACTACTGTAAAATTGATGTTAAAATCCGAGCTTTCGTCGATCTACGGCATCATCAGGGATAAGAAAAAATATTCCCGTAGGGCTTATACAAAGATGTAAAGTAAAAATGTGTGAAAAGCGAAAGAATGTGGGGGTAAAATGCCTAAAATAAATAAAGAGGTATGAATATGAATAAAAACGAGTGGTATGATTTAATTACCGAGTGTAAAGAAGATATGCTAAGTAACTCAGAAAAAAAGGTCAGCGAATTCGCTGCATTCCTCTCGGGAGTTCATGATAGGTTTGTACTTTCGTATGTAAAACGCCAACTTGAACAGCACCGATAATAACAACACAAGTTCCTCAGACAACGCCATCACAAACAAACCCAATCTGGTCACCGACCTCACTAGTGACCTCAACTCCCAGGAAATCAATCTCCTGTCTAAAGGCCCCAAGTTCAGCCTCTCCCATGGCATAAGCGAACACACGATCACGGGCATCAATATAGCATTCTATCGGCTAGCCAATCAAATACGATGGAAACACTTTCGAGAATCAAGATTTCAACCTTCAGACTTCCTTACCTATCCACAGTCACGACACATCTACAAACCAGAATCTGAAGACGAACTCGAAAGAAAGCTCCAAAGGATCCACCACAAACTTCAAGCCACCCTTAACGAACATCAGCCACGCAGAGAAGAGAGTAATCAAAGAGCTCAAAGAGAAGAACTATATCTGCCTCCCCAGTGATAAAGGTACGGAATTCTGCGTAATACAGCAAGACACGTACAAACGAGTTGCACTAGCTCATCTCAACGACTCCAGCACCTATCAAAAGGTACCCCGCATGTCGGCCAATACAGTCGAGAACAAGGTCAACTCAACTTGGAAAAGTGTTTGCCTGCAGAACGAGATACCCTCTTTTGTCCGGAAGAGCTTCATCGCCGGAAATACCGACCTCCCCGGTTCTACCACCTCATCAAGACACACAAAACTGGCCCAGCTATTAAAATACGACCTATTGTATCTAACACCAATGGACCAATACAGCGCCTCTCATGGCTGCTCGCCAACGCCCTCAAACCTTTGCTGAAAGACGTTTCGCCACATCTCGAAAACAGCCTTGAACTTATCAAGTACATCCAAGCCGGCGATTTTACCACTAACAAAACCCTACCATACCCATGCAGTCTCGATGTAGTGTCCTTGTATACGTCAATACCCATACAAGAAGCCATTACCAACGCCACCGACAGAATTCAAAACCCAATATTTCACCTCGCCAAACAAGACATTAAGGACGTCCTCACAGTAACACTAAATAACATGTACTTCTCATTTAATGATCAAGTTTTCCGCCAAAAAGAAGGCCTTCCTATGGGTTCCAATATCTTAGCTATTCTGGCCGTCTTGTTCATGGACAGACTAGAAACCATTGCCCTCTCTTCACATTTATCCATTAGCCCCTACAAGAGATATGTTGATGACACTTACCTCCAGACCACCTGTGAGGATATGGCGGACCAATTCCATTCTACAATTAACTATCTGCCCCCCCCAGTTGAAGTTTGAAATCGAGAAACCAGAAATTACACCAAGTGGCCACTCACTATCACTACTTGACTACAAAGTAACCATCTCCAAAGATTGCAAAAGCTCCTTTGAACTTTACAAGAAAACAGCAAAGAAACCAATATTCGTGCACCACCAGTCAGCGATACCGAAAAAATCAAAGATAAAGTTCATTCGTAATCAGCGGAAACGCATCGAAGATAAATGTTCTACCAAAACGATAGCCAGGAAGCATCAAAATACTTTTGACGACGTCGTCCGTATCAATGGGTATCCCGAAAATATCATAAACAAAACTAAGCACTCTCAGAACCACCAGGAAAACCCCCGACCTCTCAACACCGAATGGTCGTACCTGAAGATACCATATATCTCCGAACATCTAAACTACAGAATCACAAGCATTTTCCGAAAAGAGGGCATACCAGTTCGGGTCGCACACAAATCATATACTCTCAGACGAGCCCTCTCTCACAACAACAAAGAACGGACATGCACGAGGGCCAAATGCCCTATCTCCGGCACCAAATTGTGCTTATTACGCAATGCTGTTTACCCAAATCACATGCAACAACTGCAACCAGCATTACATCGGGAGCACTATACGCTTTATCCACGATCGTGTGAGAGAACACCTGAACAACGACACCTCCTCCGTGAAGAAACACCTCTCTCAGTGCCAAAACAAGGTCTACAAAGGCATCGAAATTAAGAGTATTGTACTAGAAAACGATCCCGCGAATCTACGACTGCTCGAAGCGTTTTACATATGAAAGTACAAACCTATCATGAACTCCCGAGAGGAATGCAGCGAATTCGCTGACCTTTTTTTTCTGAGTTACTTAGCATATCTCTTTACACTCGGTCATTAAATCATACCACTCGTTTTATTCATATTCATACCTCTTTATTTTAGGCATTTTACCCCCACATTCTTTCGCTTTTCACACATTTTTACTTTACATCTGTATATAAGCCCTACGCGGAATATTTTTTCTTATCCCTGATGATGCCGTAGATCGGCGAAAGCTCGGATTCTAAACGTTTTTTAACGATTTTAACATCAATTTTACAGTAGTGTAAGGCCTCAATTGGATTCTAAACTGTTTCAAGAAAATAATCGTCTGGCTTTGGCTTCAATACACTTACAGGCATACTTGCAGTTACAATAACTACATGAAGATCTTTCGTACCATACTAGCTACTCTTATCTTAGTAGCTCATAGGCAGAGCACACAAGTGTATTCAGATTATCAAAGGTTCGAGTTCTGTTAGGGAAGTAGTTTCCCCCTCACTACACCGACAACGCCAATCAGGCGATCATTTAACACGATTTGCCAATCAAACGTGGTTGCATACAGATATGTGTGATAATTTGTGCAAAAATGTTTTTTTTAAATCCCTCATTTCTTTTTCTCGTGTTGGAAATCTCTTAGGGGTTCCGTCTTTTTGATTTGTTGTTATTTGTTGATCGCCATCTTGAATAGTCAGTCATGCTTAAAGGAATTCGAAAAAAAGCAGAGCGTGAAGCGACCTCTGCGTCTTGGCACGAAAAAAAAAAACCATAACAACAGCAGCAAGGCAAAGATGCTACAAAAAAAAAGAGCATTCGCATTACCACGATATTCAAAATCTATTGATGTTCCTTTGCTCGGGATGCATTGATTCAGTGTGTAAACCTGGAAAGAAAACAATCAATTGATCATTTTATCTTATTCTTTTAAGACACAATTTAACAGAGACTACTGACAGGAAATTTTATCATCTACATGAAAAGTGCCATAAATGAGACAATCAAGAGTGTTTTCACGTGACGTCACGGCAGCCATATTGGTGTCCCCAACTAATCCTCTGGTAATTGGGCTCTATTATCATCAAACTCTTTCTTTTGCTTCGGTGGAAAAACAAGGCTACTGATCACGTGAGTGAAAACACTCTATACAAGGTAAAGATGTTGCAAAAGTTTTCAGATATTCAATTTGTTTTTTTTGTTTTTTTTCCTCTTATTTCCTTAAGTTACAATGTCACCAAAAAAACCCTGACAGGGAATTTTAGCTTCCTTACTTAATATTTTTTAATTGGAAATTAATTTAGGCGATCTGTATGTCTCACCGTCAAAGTTGGATAGCATCTCATTATGTCATCAAAGATATAGATAGATCCATTTGTCTGAGGCTGGCATGAAAACAAGAGAAGGTAAGCTTGTTGAAAATTCAAAGTTTTGGAATTGCTTTAAAGAGGTCGGGTAGAAGTTGGCAAGCGGGAATGGTGTACTGGCGATAGCTGTTGAGCCCCCTCCCCCAAACCTCCCTCTATAGTAGCCAATGTTCAGCTCTTGGCGATGAGTTAAAGGAGGTTGAGTACGTTTGTGTTGGTTCTCCGCTTTTCTCCGAGGGTTTCTCCCAAGCACTGTAGTTTTCTCCCTTAAACAGGGGGCTAAGGGTAGCCTAAACTTTGTTTGAAGGATGTCTCGCCGATTTCCTTTTAAATTACAACCATTACAGTTTCTAAAGTTGGCGGAAATCGGACAGTAACATCAGCCAATCACATGAACTGTACTCAGCTTTATCCACCAAATCACAAAAATTTATCACAATAACCATAGCATCAACCACCTACATACCAAACTGGAGATTTTCCAAAGGGACGAATTTGTAACATTAGAAAGCGAAAAAAGGATGTGCATTAATTTTGCTTTCTCGGAAATTGAAATGGTTATGATTAATTGGTAACAGGACTTCGTGTCGTCCAATTCGGTCCGTAATCATACTCGTGATCAAACAAATCAGACTTGCTCCTACGCGGTCGTCCGGTTTTACTAATCACTCGTATGATTGCAGACAGAATTGGACTTCACTCAGTCCTATTACTTTATAAATCCACAGTATTTCAGTGTTTTTTTTTTTTAATGTTGCAATATCTTCCTCTATATCCAGTTCATTCCATAGGCCGAAGTCCAAAGTCCACATTCCGTAACCCAACCATATAGCAGAACAGTTGTTCATATTCAAGACTGTCGTTAACGTTTTCATTTCAATCAAAACCGGGACACGGATGCTTTACACGTTTCAACGATGATATTGAAAAATCTTTAATACTTCTTCCTAACACTACAGGGAGAAAAATACGATACCGGATATTGCGTGCAACAAAAACACAAAAAACTCGTTTCCGGTCACGACCACAATTCTTTAATTTATGTCTTCCCCTCTAGTTTGTCACGTAGCCGGCTTACTCGGGATGACTTAGTGTGCATAAAAGAGAAAATGGATTAAGAAATTAATGCAGATATAATTGGTATCATCATCATCATCATCATCATCATCATTATTATTATTATTTTATTATTATTTTTATTTTGTCGAACTCAATAGACTTAAGTGAATTGCGCGGCGTTCAATCAAACTGATTTGATTTTACGACATCAACTCGATCGTGGTAAAATTTATATTTGCCCTTTAGCTGATGAAAAGCAAAAGACCAATACGGACAACTATTATAGGCTATTATTATATGGCTCTGTGCCACAAGGACTGGGAACTACCAAATTCACGAATTTGATTGGCTGAAATCGACATTGACCGCGGTCTAGAATTTCTCATCTTGACCGGAATCTAGGCTGGTAATGTTTTGCGCTGAAAAAGTTGCAAACTAAAATGCAAAAATATTGAGTATTTTCTTCTACCAATGTTATTCGTATCAAGAAATGACCTATTGTTCCTAATCAAATCCCATACCACATCTGTGCACAATACCCTATTGTTTGGAGCCGCGGCAAGGGAAATTTTTTCTGCATTTGGAGAGTCTGCAGACGCAATGATTGCTTCTTTAAACAGAGCGCTACACGAGATCTACAGGTGGTGCCTGGAGAACCGCCTAAAGGCCTGGCCAAACGCTGGCAACATCTAGCAACAATGTTACATGAAGTTGCGACATGTGTTGAACGGGGTGGCCAAACGCACCCAAATTTTATAATTTTCAACGCAACATGTCAATGTCATGTTCACAGGTCCCTGAAGCGCAATTAAATAGACCTAACACGTATGCCCTGGCGCAACAATGTTGCGTGAACGTGGCCAAAACGAGTACAACATCATGCAACATCCAAAGTTTTGCACGAAAAATTTGACCGTTTTCAAATTTGAGCCAACATGTTGTAACATCGCAACAGGCCAAACGTATGCAACATGTTGTGCCCAACAGTGTTGCAAGATGTTGCGTTGAAATGTTGCGAGCGTTTGGCCAGGCCTTTAATACAGTAACACCTCCCCGGCTAAGAGCAAAGTTATGTTAATTAGTACACAAGTCATTATAAGACCACTGCCTCCAGTACGTTGGGTAAATCGATATTAAGCTATGTCACACCAAAATCTCGTCTTTTTGGAATGATCGTAGACAACAAGCTCACTTGGATACACACACATTGCTAGAACTTAAAGAAAAAATACTTTGTAAACAAAATGAGTAGACTTATTGAAACGCTCAAGGGTTTTTGCCCAAAATGTCCTTTTCAAGTTTCTATTTTAGGGTAATGTTATCTTCTGAGAAGAATGGTATTAGTTTTATAGGGTTCGTAGTACAAATTCAGATATTCTGTATTTCAATTGAGAAGAAACTCACTGTAGAGCAGCAAAATATTGTCCACAACTTATCCAAAGATACGGCATTCTGGTGACAGTTCGCAACGGTGCGGGAAGGAATACGACCAGTTTAGATTACAAATTTCAAACATTTTAAACTATTTTACAGAGCAAGTAACTGTAATCATTAATAGCATATTCAAAAAGATACGGGAAGTGTAGCTATTCACTAACGCAGATCAGGAAAGAAAGGCCCAATCACGACACCTAGATTTAATACTAGACGTTACTTAGATTTTTAAAAGACTCACTGGTAGTATCAAGGTTCAGTGGTTATATAATATTTGTTTAAACCATCACGTCAAAAAATGTAGGGTTAATAATGAACAGCCCTGAAGAAACTTCGTTAATAACTAATCAGGAGAAATGATCCACTTTCCAGGAGCCTTACTTCACTGATTTATCGGGGTTCGACGGATTTAGGTACAGATTAACTGGAATTACACGTGTTTTAAAGTGGAAGGATAGTAAAAAAATTTAATTGTAATGTTTGATGCATTAGTTTCTAACTAGTTCGCCACGTGTTTTGTAAGAAATTGTAATCTATTAGAATTGTTCTTTAAAAATGTGTTTTAGTTATAATTAATAGTTTT
>NC_090894.1:2347886-2350386 GCF_036669925.1 Montipora capricornis
TTGAATCATGAGCTGACGCAAGCCGCTTACGAATTGCGTGTGTGGCTTACGCACGCGCGCGCGCTCAGCTGAAAACCCTTTCGAGCCTCCTTAACCTCTTGATCTGCATGTAGCCTGCGAACGCAGACATATTTCCGGCGGTCGTTTCTGTTGCCCGAAAAATAGCGATCGCCGGAAATACGTCTGCGTTCGCAGGCTACTTTATCTGGAAAACTGCGAAGAGTTTGAACCCTCTTCCACTGGCCTTGGTGCAAGAGGTCCTAAGTTCGATTCCCGGATCTCGCATCCTTGTTTCGACTTCTTTCCTTTCAGTGTTGCTTAAGTAGCTTTAAATACCCGTAAAACGGAGCACCGATGGAGAGTGGGGAGTAAAATGAGCGCACCGTCGACCCCAGGTTGTCAGTTTAATTACCGTTACGAGTTATCGACGTTAAATATCGTCGCTTTGCTTTACTTTACTTTAACCCAGACGTCATTTCAAAACTTGATGGAGTAAGATCGTTGGTGAAAGTAGTCGTGACTAAGGTGGGCTGTTGTTTGTCACAAACTGGACAATCTGGCTTCGGTTTTTTACAACGGTGCAGTTACGTGAAAAGAAGCAAAAAATGTTTGTGTGAAAGGTATTTGATGATGTTGCTCAAGAAGGGAAAGCTCCACTGCCAAGAGAGGCAGTAAGAACAACCGCGGATATTTGTTAACGTTTCCGCTCAAATCCAACAGTCTTTTCTTATAATCAAGACTAAAGTATCCGGCGAGTCCATGTATCTGCCATGCCCGATCCAACAAAGACTTTGCAGTCTTATCTCATAGTACTTTCTCAGCGTAGCCCCTCGGCACTTAATAGATGGATTTCATGATGTTTTCCAAGCGTATTGATTTCTAAGGGGCGGGATCACAAAATAACTAAAACAAAAAACCAGACTTGATTAGCAATAGAAACGCAAACTGCAGTGACAAACATGAGGTTGAAAAAACGCATAACTGAATTAAATTTTAGTGACTTAACGTTTCGTATGTCTCAACATACATCTTCTTTAGCTAACGGTTACTTGAAGATGTATGTTGTGACATACGAAACGTTAAGTCACTAAAAGTTGTTTCACGGTTATGCGTTTCTTTATCTCATGTTTGTCACCGCAGTGTGCTTTCTATTTTCTAATCAAGCAGTTTCGTTGGCCAAAGATGAAACGTAAAAACCACACTTACTGTTCTAATCATAGTGTTCAGATCAATAGCTCTTCGCTGTACTTGCGCAAGTTCTTCGCTTTTCTTCGTTATCGTATAGGTGTAGTACACGACGGCGCAGTGTGGGAAGAGTGGCTTCTGCCACCTCACCCTAGTACGAAAGGTGCCATTGATGCTGGGTAATATGCCATCATGTTTCAACCCGACAACTCTTAATAGTGCTTCTCTTGGTGCTGTAAAAACAATTTATTCGATACATTTTATGAAAAGAAGAACGATTTAAAAAAAACACAAGTGTTCTTTGAACGAAAAAATCGCATGTTTTATCAGCGAACTTGATAAGTAGAATGCCTTGAGTTCGAGGATAACTGAATTGACCTTTTTCTTACTTTTGTTCGGAATTTGACAGAGGATGTTACTCTCGTTGCATTCACAAGATTCAAGGCTTCTAGACTGAATCAAGAATGTTAACCATCCAAATTACGTTAGAATACTCCTAAATACTAGACAACGAAGTTTCCTTTGCTAATATGACATTTCTCAACAGTGTTTTAGAAATATCTTTTCATCCCAAGTTCGCCCGCTTTCCACTTTAAAATTGCTCAACGCCCTTTGTCCAAAGAGATCTTGCGATCTTTTAATGTTTCCTCAGTGTTTTGCGGATGAGCAATATTGTGGCTGGTGTTGACCTGCTTTTAGTTAAAAATAAAATCTTGAGTTATAACAAAACGTTTCTTTCAAGTAATGGTTACTGAGTGAGAAATGCTTTAGTAAGTGAAGATTGAAAAGGTCGATGATTTGGCTATTCTTAGATCACATTCAGGTAAGGTGGCAATCAAACGTCTTACCAGGTGCAATATCGTCAGCTCCTTCCGGCTCGCCATGGATGTATTTATCGATATAAACGGGTGTTACCTAGTAACGAGTCAGATGACGTAACTAATTAGAGTCTCTCCCAAACCGTGTCACTCTTAACATAGAAAGTCAATCCAACACTAAAATTTAATGTTGTACTCACCGCAACTTTGACTTGCTCGAGTGGAAGTATTCCTGATATTTGATAGAAAGTACTCATCTGCAAAAAAGAGTGTTTGCTTCTATCTTATCACGTTAGTTTGTCTAACGGAGCTAAATTTCCCAGAAAATTGTAGTTCATCGGTTGTGGGAACTCAAGTTGTTGGACTGATGCACTAGGATATAATTCTTTGAAAATGAGGGAGAAGCGAAACCTCAGTCGCGACAACTATGGCAAAAACAAAAAACCGACCAGAAACTTTTTCACAAGGTTGCATTACACCGGGCACTTTTGTGCAAT
>NC_090894.1:2355386-2387886 GCF_036669925.1 Montipora capricornis
ACAATTCTGGATTCGCTTGATTACAATCATTACCATGATCGCCAGTCATGAATTTTTCTACTCAAACAACCTTTAGTTTTGTTTTTCCCTAAATTTGCTTGACTTGTTTATTCCATTTTCCCAAATTAAGGGTGCGTTCGACTGATCGGATTCCAGAATAGGAAAACATGGAATACAAGTTAGAAATCCCTCGTTTTTACGGATATTCACATTAAACCTGTCAAACACCCGCTAAAATGCTATTTTAAACATATCTTCATTATTCTTGTTGCTTAAAAACGCCAAACATACCGCTTAAAATCATCACACTACGTGTTCTTATTCCGGAATAGGGTCAATCGAACGCACCCTAAAAGTACAACGATGCTCAATCGTTAACAAAAGATTCTCATCATATAATAACTTTGCAGTTAATCATCTCAGTTATGAAGTCTAAGTACTGGACGGCAATAGTAACCTAATCTTACCAGGCGTGAAAATTGTTATATTTCTATCAACGTTTCTGGGTGCTTCATCTTCAAAATATGAAAAAACCTGAAAAGAGAATATAACGCATATAATTTTTATTTTACGAATGTGGACTTTGGAAGTCTTATGTTGTTGTTGTTTTTTTTTTTTTTTTTTTGAAGCTATTCGTCGCGTTGTTGTCGTCGTTGTCGTTATTTTTCCTGTTTCTTTTGTTGTAAGTTATAATTGTCGCTTATGTTGATGCTGTTGTTATTGTTGTTGTTGTTGATATCGCTATTTACGTTTACGCTTACCAGTTTCTGATAAACAGGCCGAACTAGTTTACCAGTTTCAATACTTGGACTCCTTCAATTTGACTACTGTCTTTTTTGCTGTTATGTGGTCTCATCGATCAGTAGTCCATTCAGAAGATCACGCCAAGCCGACCACATTGCTGAAGTAAAGGCCAGACCACAACGCCGGGAACTCCATACCCTACTCTTTTCGACTAATGCTTTTGTTGTTAATGTTGTCGTTGTTAATAATGTAGCTGTTGTTTGTTATATTTCTTGTTGCTTTTTTTCCCGCTGTTTTTTTTTTTGTGGTTGTAATTGCTGTTGCTCTTAGCTTGTTATAGTCGTGGCTGCTGTTGTTGGTGTTGTTCAGTAGCTGTAGCTGCTGTTGTTGTCGGCCTCGTTGTCATTGTCGTTTTTGTTGATGTTTTTGCTGTTCTTTCCGCTTTTTTGTCATTGTTGTTGTCGTCGTATTTGTTGTTGCTGTTGTTATTATTAGTGTTGTTTTCGTTATTATTATTAGTGTTGTTCTTGTTGCTGTAACAGTTGCTGTAGCTGCATGTAGCTCTTCTTGTCGCTGATGTCGATTGTTGTTGCCGCTGATACTATTGCTCTTGCTGTTATTGTCGTGGTTGATATTGCTGCTATTGTTGCTGCTACCGTTTGTGTTGCTTACCCCACAGTCCCTTTCATCTTTAGAGGCAACTAATATATTTCTTTCCTCAGACGAACATACTAAAATTGGACCTACAGTAGCTCGCTAGCACCGGAAAACGATAGGTTCTTAAATAAATAGGGAGGTTAAGCAACGACGGCGACGGCAACGAGAATGTCATCTCAAAATATAAATTCACCGTCGTTATCGTAATCACTTCGTGACTATTTCAACCTTTTTAATATGACAAGGGTGTGGTAGTTTCTCAAAAATGATACTGGTCGGAACTACGCTTAATTTAGGGAAGAGAATGAAAATTTATCCTCAAATGCTGACGTTCGTTATAAATCTCAAATTTGGCTATTTCACGTTGTAGTTTTGCTGACGACGGCAAAGAAAAGGACAAAAGTGAAAAACGCACTTGTTGGGCGTACAAAGCTATATTGTTTTTGCTCACTAAATATGCATTGTTAAGTTCTCCTTACTGTCGCCTTTGACGTTGCTTAAGCTCCCTAATATGATATGGTCAACGCATGCGAATAACACGCGTGTTATTGTCTAATGTTTCGCAGATTTAAGTTCCTTTCAAGAGGGCAATATTCGCAAAAGGAAATCCAACTGAGAGAGAAATGAACAAAGTTTGCTCTCGCGCAAGCTTCAAAGGCAATATAAAAGGTAGTAAAGAGAGTTAACAATAGTTAGTGGGTAATTAGAATTTAAAAAAAAGAAACATTTTTACCTCAACAAAATAGAATTCATTTGGTAAAAGTGGCCCCACAATGCAGTAAGTCTCCTAAAAGGAGAAACGAGAAAATTGATTGACGGAGAGGGTGGAAGAAAGAACAGAAAAGAGCACATCCCCTAACTCAGACGAACGTTCTCGAGAGCAACGAATGGAAAGCTTGAAAATTTTCATACTTAAATGGGATATGAACCCAGCGATACTGATTCATTGTTCTCCCAATTAAAGATTTTTAGATCTGTTCGTTGCAGCAGTCACGAACATTAATTGAGCCGTAGAGGAAATGCTTTGTCCTCATTTCATATATAAAGTCTTGTGCAATTATTTTGTCATCCACGAGATATGCTCTTAACATGGCAACAAGATTTCTTTTCTCAAAAGCAGATTGTAACAATTATTTTGAAATAACTCTCTTGGCATATCTCAGTTTGGTGAGCATTTACCCACTCTCCCCTCCCCTCCCACTTCCCCACCCTCTTCCCTATGTTGATTACATAAACAAGTACATACAATTTGCGGTTTGGAATAAACGCTTACCACTGTCGTACCACACCCCATTTCAGAAAAATCGAGAGCGTTTGCTTTTCTTAAAGATACTTCAAAATTTGAGATGGCTTTGAAAGGGTAGACAGGCGGGAGCCATGTCAGGTTCGCGTGAAATGTGTAATCGTTGTTCATGGCCACAATCTGGTAGGTGAGATTTCTGACTTGTTTGTCCTCTATCGGGGCGTCTGGAGGATCAACTGCAGAGCAAATTTACAATGTTTATATTGTTATCCAGTTGCAAATACACAGGAAAAAATGTCCTAAACGCTTTTCAAAATCATGAAGAGCGCACGGTGCCATTTTAATATAACTATCCATGTGCAGGTCAAATCAAGCGGAGTATAAAAATCTTAGCTTTTGTGGCTAACACGTCAACATGAATGTATTTTATATTTTGTCTTTTGTTTGTTTAAATTTCCCTTGGTATTGACAGTATTCTTGGGGTTTCACTCACGTGATCAGCCATGTTTTTCAACGAAAACAAAAGAAGACGTTAGCATAATAACAGCTTTCAATTCCAGGAGGATTGGATCGGGACACCAACATGGCCGCCATTTCATTTTTTGGGGACACCGACATGGCGGCCGTGACGTCATGTGAAATCCAAGAATAGCTCTATTTTATGTGATGAAATGCACCCCCCCCCCCCCCCTGCCCCCCTTTAATCCCCATCCCGGGCATTTTATCAATAAAATGGATATAACTGCTTATTTAAATTCCTGTTGCCTTCTGAAATTTTGAAACTCGAGTTGTAAATTTTTGTTTTTGTTTTAATAACTGGGGAAAAAGTGACAAACAGGAGAATATAATCTTTTACGAAAAAAATAATCCGAAGCGTTTGACAGAGAAGTTGATATCATAACCAGTTATTTTCCTTTCGAAATTTCTTTGTTTGCTTATCGTTCCTTAGAGTCATCAGTTTTTTGAAGTTCTTGTTGTTTTCATTTCAAAGCAAGAAAACTGAAGATTGTGTAAAGTAAGAAAAATAACAAATTAAACCAAACTTACACTTGTAGCACTCTTCCTTAGGATAATTAGTGGTATTTTTACATCCTGAAAAAACAAAAAGGAATTTTAGAGCTTAGAGCTTTTTAAAATTACGACTGTGCTTTTCATTATCATTACAATTATCGTTATCGTTATCGTTATCGTTTTCCTTTTAATCAATACTTTCTTTTAGTTAATCAAATACCGGTCCTGTATTCGACGAAGAAGAAAATAATCGTTGGATATTGTCCTTCAGTAGCATTTTAAATGAAACACTTTAGAATCCAATTGAGGCCTTACACTACTGTAAAATTGATGTTAAAATCCGAGCTTTCGCCGATCTACGGCATCATCAGGGATAAGAAAAAATATTCCGCGTAGGGCTTATATACAGATGTAAAGTAAAAATGTGTGAAAAGCGAAAGAATGTGGGGGTAAAATGCCTAAAATAAATAAAGAGGTATGAATATGAATAAAAACGAGTGGTATGATTTAATTACCGAGTGTAAAGAAGATATGCTAAGTAACTTCTAGATTAAAAGGTCCGCGAATTCGCTGCATTCCTCTCGGGAGTTCATGATAGGTTTGTACTTTCGTATGTAAAACGCCAACTTGAACAGCACCGATAATAACAACACAAGTTCCTCAGACAACGTCACCACAAACAAACCCAATCTGGTCACCGACCTCACTAGTGACCTCAACTCCCAGGAAGTCAATCTCCTATCTAAAGGCCCCAAGTTCAGCCTCTCCCATGGCATAAGCGAACACACGATCACGGGCATCAATATAGCATTCTATCGGCTAGCCAATCAAATACGATGGAAACACTTTCGAGAATCAAGATTTCAACCTTCAGACTTCCTTACCTATCCACAGTCACGACACATCTACAAACCAGAATCTGAAGACGAACTCGAAAGAAAGCTCCAAAGGATCCACCACAAACTTCAAGCCACCCTTAACGAACATCAGCCACGCAGAGAAGAGAGTAATCAAAGAGCTCAAAGAGAAGAACTATATCTGCCTCCCCAGTGATAAAGGTACGGAATTCTGCGTAATACAGCAAGACACGTACAAACGAGTTGCACTAGCTCATCTCAACGACTCCAGCACCTATCAAAAGGTACCCCGCATGTCGGCCAATACAGTCGAGAACAAGGTCAACTCAACTTGGAAAAGTGTTTGCCTGCAGAACGAGATACCCTCTTTTGTCCGGAAGAGCTTCATCGCCGGAAATACCGACCTCCCCCGGTTCTACCACCTCATCAAGACACACAAAACTGGCCCAGCTATTAAAATACGACCTATTGTATCTAACACCAATGGACCAACACAGCGCCTCTCATGGCTGCCCTCCAACGCCCTCAAACCTTTGCTGAAAGACGTTCCAGCACATCTCGAAAACAGCCTTGAACTTATCAAGTACATCCAAGCCGGCGATTTTACCACTAACAAAACCCTACCATACCCATGCAGTCTCGATGTAGTGTCCTTGTATACGTCAATACCCATAAAAGAAGCCATTACCAACGCCACCGACAGAATTCACAGCCCAATATTTCACCTAGCCAAACAAGACATTAAGGACGTCCTCACAGTAACACTAAATAACATGTACTTCTCATTTAATGATCAAGTTTTCCGCCAAAAAGAAGGCCTTCCTATGGGTTCCAATATCTCAGCTATTCTGGCCATCCTGTTCATGGACAGACTCGAAACCATTGCCCTCTCTTCACATTTATCCATTAGCCCCTACAAGAGATATGTTGATGACACTTACCTCCAGACCACCTGTGAGGATGTGGCGGACCAATTCCACTCTACAATGAACAATCTGCACCCCAAGTTGAAGTTTGAAATCGAGAAACCAGAAATTACACCAAGTGGCCACCCACTATCACTACTTGACTTCAAAGTAACCATCTCCAAAGATTGCAAAAGCTCCTTTGAATTTTACAAGAAAACAGCAAAGAAACCAATATTCGTTCACCACCAGTCAGCGATACCGAAAAAATCAAAGATAAACTTCATTCGTAATCAGCGGAAACGCATCGAAGATAAATGTTCTACCAAAACGATAGCCAGGAAGCATCAAAATACTTTTGACGACGTCGTCCGTATCAATGGGTATCCCGAAAATATCATAAACAAAACTAAGCACTCTCAGAACCACCAGGAAAACCCCCGACCTCTCAACACCGAATGGTCGTACCTGAAGATACCATATATCTCCGAACATCTAAACTACAGAATCACAAGCATTTTCCGAAAAGAGGGCATACCAGTTCGGGTCGCACACAAATCATATACTCTCAGACGAGCCCTCTCTCACAACAACAAAGAACGGACATGCACGAGGGCCAAATGCCCTATCTCCGGCACCAAATTGTGCTTATTACGCAATGCTGTTTACCCAAATCACATGCAACAACTGCAACCAGCATTACATCGGGAGCACTATACGCTTTATCCACGATCGTGTGAGAGAACACCTGAACAACGACAACTCCCCCGTGAAGAAACACCTCTCTCAGTGCCAAAACAAGGTCTACAAAGGCATCGAAATTAAGAGTATTGTACTAGAAAACGATCCCGCGAATCTACGACTGCTCGAAGCGTTTTACATATGAAAGTACAAACCTATCATGAACTCCCGAGAGGAATGCAGCGAATTCGATGACCTTTTTTTCTATGAGTTACTTAGCATATCTTCTTTACACTCGGTCATTAAATGATACCACTCGTTTTTATTCATATTCATACCTCTTTATTTATTTTAGGCATTTTACCCCCACATTCTTTCGCTTTTCACACACTTTTACTTTACATCTGTATATAAGCCCTACACGGAATATTTTTTCTTATCCCTGATGATGCCGTAGATCGGCGAAAGCTCGGATTCTAAACGTTTTTTAACGATTTTAACATCAATTTTACAGTAGTGTAAGGCCTCAATTGGATTCTAAACTGTTTCAAGAAAATAATCGTTTGGCTTTGGCTTCAATACACTTACAGGCATACTTGCAGTTACAATAACTACATGAAGATCTTTCGTACCCTACTAGCTACTCTTATCTGAGTAGCTCATAGGTAGAGCACACAAGTGTATTCAGATTATCAAAGGTTCGAATTCTGTGAGGGAAGTAGTTTCCCCCTCACTACACCGACAACGCCAATCAGGCGATCATTTAGCACGATTTGCCAATCAAACGTGGTTGCATACAGATATGTGTGATAATTTGTGCAAAAATGTTTTTTTTAAATCCCTCATTTCTTTTTCTCGTGTTGGAAATCTCTTAGGGGTTCCGTCTCTTTGATTTGTTGCTATTTGTTAATCGCCATCTTGAATAGTCAGTCATGCTTAAAGGAATTCGTCTTGGCACGAAAAAAAAACCATAACAACAGCAGCAAGGCAAAGACGCTAGAGAAAAAGAGAGCATTCGCATTACCACGATATTCAAAATATATTGATGTTCCAGTGCTCGGGATGCATTGATTCAGTGTGTAAACCTGGAAAGAAAACAATCAATTGATCATTTTATCTTATTCTTTTAAGACACAATTTAACAGAGACTACTGACAGGAAATTTTATCATCTACATGAAAAGTGCCATAAATGAGACAATCAAAAGAGTGTTTTCACGTGACGTCACGGCAGCCATGTTGGTGTCCCCAACTAATCCTCTGGTAATTGGGCTCTATTATCATCAAACGCTTTCTTTTGTTTCGGTGGAAAAACAAGGCTTCTGATCACGTGCGTGAAAACACTCTATACAAGGTAAAGATGTTGCAAAAGTTTTCAAATATTCAATTTGTTTTTTTTTTTCTCTTATTTCCTTAAGTTACAATGTCACAAAAAACCCTGACAGGGAATTTTAGCTTCCTTACTTAGTATTTTTTATTGGAAATTAATTTAGGCGATCTGTATATCTCACCGTTAAAGTTGGATAGCATCTCATTATGTCATCATTGAAGTAAATAGATCCATTTGTCTGAGGCTGGCATGAAAGCAAGAGAAGGTAAGCTTGTTGAAAATTCAAAGTTTTGGAATTGCGTTAAAGAGGTCGGGTAGAAGTTGGCAAGCGGGAATAGTGTACTGGCAATAGCTGTTCAGCTCCCTACCCCAAACCTTCCTGTATAGTAGCCAATGTTTAGCTCTTGGCGATGAGTTAAAGGAGATTGAGTACGTTTGTGTTGGTTCTCCACTTTTCTCCGAGGGTTTCCCCCATGCATGGTTTGCCCCTGTAGTTTTCTCCCTTAAACAGGGGGCTAAGGGTAGCCTAAACTTTGTTTGATGGATGTCTCGCCGATTTCCTTTTAAATTACACCCATTACAGTTTTCTAAAGTTGGCGGAAATCGGACAGTAACATCAGCCAATCACATGAACTGTACTCAGCTTTATCCACCAAATCACAAAATTTATCACAATAACCATAGCATCAACCACCTACCATACCAAGCTGGGGATTTTTCAAAATGGACAAATTTGTAACATTAGACAGCAAAAAAAGAATGAATTTGTTTTCTCGGAAATTGCAATGGTTATGATCAATTGGTAACAGGACTTCGTGTCGTCCAATTCGGTCTGTAATCATGCTGCTGATTAAACAAATCACACTCCTACGCGGTCGTCCGATTTAATTAATCACTCGTATGATTGCAAACCGAATTGGACTCCACTTAGTCCCATTACCATTATAATTCCCAGTATTTCAGTGCTTTTCTTTTAATGTTGCAATATCTTCCTCAATATCCAGTTCATTCCGTAGTCCGAAGTCCAAAGTCCACATTCCATAACCCAACCATATAGCAGAACAGTTGTTCACATTCAAGACTGTTGTTAACGGTTTCATTTCAATCAAAACCAGGACCCGGATGCTTTATATGTTTCAACGATGACCTTGAAGAATATTTAATACTTCTTCTTAACAATACAGGGAGAAAAAATACGATACCGAATATTGCGTGCAACAAAAACAGAAAAACTCGTTTCCGATCACGACCACAATTCTTTATTTTATGTCTTCCTTTCTAGTTTGTCACGCAGCCGGTTTACTCGGGTGACTTAGTGTGCATAAAAGAGAAAATGGATTAAGAAATTAATGCAGATATAATTGGTATCATCATCATCATCATCATCATCATCATTATTATAAAAATAATAATTATTATTATTATTACTGTCACACTCAATAGACTTCAGTGAATTGCGCAGCGTTCAATCAAACTGATTTGATTTTACGATATCAACTTCATCGGGGTAAAATTATAGTTGCCCTTTAGCTGATGAAAAAGAAAAGACCAATACGGACAACTATTATAGACTATTATTAGATGGCTCTGTGTCACAAGGACTGGGAACTTCAAATTTACGAATTCGATGGGCTGAAATCGACATTGACCGCGGTCTAGATTTTCTCATCTAGACCGGAATCTAGGCCGGTAATGTTTTGCGGTGAAAAAGTTGCAAACTATAATGCAAAAATAGTGAGTATTTTCTTTTACATGTACCAATGTTTTTTGGTATCAAGAAATGACCTATTGTTCCTAATCAAATTCCATATCACATCTGTGCGCAATACCCTATTGTTTGGAGCCGCGGCAAGGAAAATTTTGTTTGCACTGGAGAGTCTGCAGACGCAGATTACTTCTTTAAACAGAGCGCTACACGAGGTCTACAGATGGTGCCTGGAGAACCGCCTAAAGGCCTGGCCAAACGCTGGCACATCTAGTAACATTGTTACATGAAGTTGCGACATGTGTTGAACGGGGTGGCCAAACGCACGCAAATTTTTATAATTTTCAACGCAACATGTCAATGTTCATGTTCTCCAGATCCCTGGCGCGCAATAAATAGACCTAGCGCGCATGCCCTAGCGCATCAATGTTGTGTAAACGTGGCCAAACGAGTACAACATCATGCAACATCCAAAATGTTGCACGAAAAATTTGACCGTTTTCAAATTTGATCCAACATGTTGCAACATATCGCAACAGGGTGGCCAAATGTACGCAACATGTTGTGCCCAACAATGTTGCTAGATGTTGAGTTGAAATGTTGCGAGCGTTTGGCCAGGCCTTTAATACAGTAACACCTCACCCGGCTAAGAGCAAAGTTATGTTAATTAGTACACAAGTCATTATAAGACCACTGCCTCCAGTACTTTTGGGTAAATCGATATTAAGCTATGTCACAAAATGTCGTCTTCTTGGAATGATCGTAGACGACAAGCTCACTTAGATACCACATATGCTAGAACTAAAGAAAAACTTTGCAAACAAAATAGACTTATTGAAACGCTCAAGGTTTTTGCCCAAACATGTCCTTTTCAAGTTCTATGTTAGTGTAATGTTACCTTCTAAGAAGAATGGTATTATTTTATAGGGTTCGTGTACAAATTCAGATCTTCTGTATTTAATTGAGAAATTTCACTGTAGAGTAGCAAATATTGTCCACAACTTATCCAAAGATACGGCATCTGGTGAAGTTCGCAACGTTGTGGGAAAGAATACGATCAGTTTAGATTACAAATTTCAAATATTTAAACTATTTTATAGAGCAAGTAACGTCTAATTAATAGCATATTCAAAAGACGGGAATGTAGCTATTCACTAAGAGATCAAGAAGCCATCACGACACCTAGATATAATACTAGATTACTTAGATTGTTAAAAGACTCACTGGTATATCAAGGTTCAGTGGTATGTAATTTTGTTAACCATCACGTAAAAATGTAGGTAATAATGACCTCACTGAAGAAACTTCGTAGACTACTCAGGAGAAATGATCACTTCAGGAGCTTTAGTTCACTGATTTATCGGGTGCGACAGTTAGGGACAGATTAACTGATTACACGTGTTTTTAAGTGGAGAAGTAAAAAAATTTAATTTTAATGTTTGATTGCATTAGTTTCTAACTTAGTTCGCGTTTTAAGAATTGTTATCTATAAGAATGTTCTTTAAAAATGTGTTTTAGTTATAATTAATAGTTTTTAATTGGACGAGTAATTATTTTGTTAAGTACACGACCCCACAAGCTTTTTAGCTTTAATTCTTATCGTGTATAAGTAAACATTCTATTCTATTCTATTCTATTCTATACTGTTACTCATGTGTAACCTTGAACAAAGTGATTGCTTTTAATAGGTCTTAACGTTTCATAACCAGTCCCTCGATTAACTATGCTCAAACCAGACTACAAGCAAATTTTACCAAACATAAATGAGCGGAATTCATAGACGTTTCCCTGAGACTTCAGCAGAAAAAGTGTGATTCATCCCGGCACGAAAGTCTTCCCTGGTTGAGTTTTGTCTTGGTTTCTGGTCACTTCGTAGCAACTATTTACATGCTCGCTCAATGAAACGTGTCAATACGGGATGATTGACCATGATCTCCTCCTCGTCCTCAGCACCGGGATAAAAAATCCGAGTAAATACTTTACAGAGTTTCATCCAACATTTTGAATTTTGAGTTTTCCTCGTGAATGAATGGATTGAGTTTTTATTTACGTGCTAAAGCTATTGTTTCATTAAGTTTATGGCAGTGCCAAAGAGCATGATGACAAAAAAGGTAAGGAGTACGAGCAAACTTTGGCACAATTAAGTTAAGCTCATCGCCACTAATCGCCGTTAACAAGCGAAATGTTAGTTAGTACAAACCAGTTACATTAGACGAATTAAATTGTTCTTGTTTGACATATACTAAACATCTCATTAACCGAGGTTAGTCAGTCTGTATGGGAGAACCTTGACCTAGGTCGTGTGCACAGACGTCACCCTCACTGCGTTCGGTCTGTACTCACGACCTCGGTCAAGATTCGCCCATACAGACCTCCTGCTCGCTTAATACGAGCTAAGTAAAGTACTTGATTTGTAATTAGTATTGAGA
Organism: Montipora capricornis; assembly: GCF_036669925.1. NCBI lineage: Eukaryota > Metazoa > Cnidaria > Anthozoa > Scleractinia > Acroporidae > Montipora > Montipora capricornis. Next base: position 2,366,948 of record NC_090894.1, read on the forward strand.
TGACTATAATACTTTTAAGGAGGCTCGAAAGGGTTTTTAGCTGCGCGCGTAACCTACACACGCCAAAAAAAAGTAGCGCGCACAACACACCGGAAGTGAAAATAAGGCGTGAAATCCCGCGACCGGGAAATAAAACCTGCGAAAAAAAAATTGTCTTTATCTCGAAATTTTGCTCGGTGACCTATCTTGATTTTTTTGCATGCACGTATCATTCACGATGGCACTTCAACTAAAAAAATTTTCAGGGAAAATTATGTAGTACAATTTTCTGTAAACTATAAAAAGCCCTTTTTCGGTGTGTCTTAAATTCTACTAGCTAACTTTTTGTCCAACTCTCTAAGAAGTTAAAGAATTTAGGGAAATTTCCAACAAAGAAATAAAAACGGTAGGTCACCCACTTAGTTTGTCAGATAATTTTCAAACGCTGAAATTTAGATAGCCTTTTTGTGGTACCGGCGTGTTGCCATGGTAACCTATATGACGTCATCAGCACCCTTAAAGTATTACCCAACAATAGAGTTGGAAAGATATTTATAGTTTGCCTACACTATGAAATATCCTTCTTCGGTATCGTTCATGGTTTCACAAACACTATAGCAACGAAAAACCCTTTCGAGCCCCCTTAATAGCATTTTGAAATTAGATTGCGCTTTTCTAACATCATTTGTGTTCTTTTCAGAAAGAAAATAAAAGTGGTTTTCTTTTTCTTACCCCACCAGTCGTTGCAAGTTTTATATCGATAGCAGACGATTTGTAACCGTCACATTGATCGTTGGTGGTCCACACCAGAGCATAGTTGGAAATGACACGTTCGTCTTCTTGATGAATAAAGGAGATAAAAGGAAAGAATATTAAAAGAGAAGAGGCAAATGAACACAACATGTACAATTGCATGGATCACGAGGATTATAGGATGCTATAACCCAAAATGAAAAAAATATATATGGCCACTTTACGTCTTGTGGTGTAATAACCGAAATAACCCGTCTGCGTCGATATTTGTCCTGTGATTATTTCCCGTGTCAAAAAGAAACAAAGCCAAAATTAATCATACTGGCTTTTTACGCGCGGTTTTTGCGTGACATGCAAATTAATGAGGGCGAGTTGTCAAATAAATTAACCCCACTCTGGCCTACTGATAATGTCCCCGGTCGAGACATTTTCTGAAAAATGAATATTTGAGGAGCGAAGCAAAAGGGAAAGGGTTTATTAACTTAATAATGTACACTGGGGTAGACAATGGTGTTTTCTGAGAGGGAAGGCATTATCCGTTGGTGAATTGGTAATATTAACAACTTGGTGTGGCCTTGATACCTGTAAAAGAGACTAACTGGGAATATCCAGTGTTGTAGGTTACGGGAAGAAGGGATGCTGTACCGGTGAAAGGGTTTTTCTCGGAGGTTTTTCTCTGGGTTCTCCGCATAGGAAAATATACAACGGAGCAAGGATGGCACAGTCGGTTAGTGCGCGGCCTTGGTGCAAGAGGTCCTGAGTTCGATTCCCGGATCTCGCATCCTTGTTTCGACTTCTTTCCTTTCCGTGTGGCTAAGTAGCTTTAAATACCCGTAAAACGGAGCACTGATGGAAAGGGGGGAGCAAAATGAGCGCACCGTCGACCTCAGGTTTGTCAGTTGAATTACTGTTTCGAGTTGTCGACGTTAATTATGGTTACTTTGGTGTAAATAAGCTTTCTTCTTTTTCGTTTTCTTAAAGAAACATGTGTTCTTTAAATTCTTTTCACGGTTCAGGTTAGTTTTAAATTACTTACTTGTTTTGTTTGGTGGTCTCAGTAGAGACCCAGCAACAATTCAAGGCCATCCATTTTTCTTTGACTTTCCTTTTCATCAAAGGAAATTCAAGAACAACGAGAGATAAAACGGTTTTCGAGTAAGAGCCTTATCAGTGATTAATCTGCTTTATTACAGCCGTAATACCAAGTTGATGTTTGTTTGTTTTTCCGTTTTGTCATGGACACATAAAATGCAAGGCGACTTCACCAATGAAAGACAAATCTTCTTACCTGTCGGTGGACTCCATGATGCAGAAAGCTTTAGCTTAGCTCCCGACGCTTTGTTACTATCATACATAATGTTCCTTACGGTGATATCACTCACTGGTCCTGGCCTAGGAAGATCTGGAAAATTAAGACGCAACTTAAAAAACTTTACCACGGATTTTCTTGACTTGGCCGTTTTACTACAAGTCAGGAGCCAACGCCCATTGTTGCAGTAGGTGTACCACTCCAATACTTGGAATACATCACGGCATTTTCACGGACCCAGGTAAGAGTTCAGTTCATGTACTCATTAGGAACCTTAAGCGAAGACAACGTAAACTATATGGAGGACCACACCCAAGAATGATATTTTCCATTATTGTAATGATTTCCACTTTAATGATCTTTCTATAATTCTTCCATAAAATATGTTCCAAGTATCCGGGGATCACAATAGCATAGACAGCGTTGATGGTAAGCAGGAAAAATGAAAACGTATCATCGTGTGTTCGCGTCCAGTGGCATGGTCAAGGTTTTCACTTGCACCACAAGCATACGCGCAGGTCAAGACGTGTACGCAAGCTATAATTGACATTTTCTCGTTTGGTGTCTTTTCTCCAAACAAAAACACAAGCAAACGTCACTGTTAAGCAGAAGCGGATGCAAAGAAAGCCTGGAAAAAATCCAAGGCTTGAATGGCACACGAATTGCGCTGCGCTGCTCTAGCTACCAACTGAGCTATCAAACCAACTAGGAGATGGTGACTTGTGAGTTCAAATTCTATTCCGCAAGAGGTGAACAAGGTGATTCCTTAGTTTTGCATTGCGCAACCCTACCGTGCATAATTTCTTGCATCACTGGCGCACGCTTTGATAAAATGGAGGATTTTTATGGACGCCAAGCTTTATCCTTTCAAGGAATGGCTATTTTCTCCTCAACGAGTACAGTGACTCCCATTTTTATTTCATATTTTTTGCGGAGAACGGTATCTTCATGGATCAATAAAAAAAATCAGCAGAAATCTATGGTCAGTTTTGTTTTAGAAATTTCATAAAATTGTACCGAAAGAGCCATTACGAATGCCACAGCCCACACACAAGTTAAATCTATTTTGGAGTTTTAAGCATTCACAAAGGCATTCAAATACATTCTTGAGGTACGAACGTAAATTAACCATAGAATGTCACCAGGCTCCGCGTTATATCTGGGATAGTATCAGGGACTACATTTAATCAAATCGAGCTAAATTGTCCAACATGGTCATAACTAACGATGACAGTATAATCACAAATAACCGTAAAACGCCGGTGCATTGAATCGTTAATCAGCAACTTTTGCGTTGACAAAAGACACTATATAATGAGCGCTACTGTGTTGCGTATATTGCTTGCGCTGGTGCCTCCATTGCTTTTGAAAACTAGCCTTGAAAAAGTTTAAATTTGGACATTTCATATCCATCTTGCCGACCATGAAGAGGGAGAGCCATCGTCACCGCTAGTTGAATCTGTCAACTTTCGACGTTCTAGTTTGTCGACGACCTATTTGCGTAATGTCACTATTATTGGCAATTCCCGACCGCAGGGTATGGTAGAACGCGATCTCGCTAATGAACAACCATTTTAGCTGCGTGCAAGACGACCAAAGTTTTTGAACCTGCGCGTGCAAGATCTTAAGATTGGTCAATCCTGCGCTCCTCGTTGTTAGGAACAGTAAAAAGTTCAGTATAAAATAAAGTAAACAGCCTTTCACAATACGGGTTATACCAGTCTTGGGGAAGTTACAAGTACAATAATTTACCTGTCCCTATGGTAGGGTCTCCATAACTGACAGATGAGTTTGCAGTAACAACTAGTATTTGGAAGTCATAAGATATGCCATTGAACTTATAGCGACCTGGCAGTCCAACATTTGGAACGTCAACACAGAGTTCTTTGATCTTCAGGCTACCACGGGGAACTGTAAATACCTACATGGAGAAATAAAGATTAAGGTCACACCTGTCGATCGCAAAAAAAATTATGTAAAAAGATAGAGATATCGTCTGGATAGCACAAGTCATGTTACTAATATTTTGAAAAATATAAACACACTTTTGAATTTACGGAACATGTTTCGATGTTTCAAACATCATCTTCAGCCATAGTGAGTGTATCATTAAATTTTTTACAAGATAATTCGTATGGTTCGAATTATCTTGTAAAAATTTTAATATTACACTCACTATGGCTGAAGATGATGTTTGAAACATCAAAACATGTCACGTAAATTCAAAAGTGTGTTTTTTTTTTTATTTTGTGATCCCACGTATGCCTGGCACTGATATACAGAAAAAACATTTTTCTTTCATTTCATATGAATTTTAATATTAACAACACAACAGTTTTGTTTTTACAAGGTTTGAACGACAACTGTTGCACAACGTTGAAATGCAACATGTTACCAAGCGTCGTTATCACGCGATTCTTAATACACGAATGAGGCATACCGCAAACGGCAAACCTGAAACCGTGGTTTGCAGTCGGCGGTAAACGTTGATCTTAAGGTGTCCATTGTCTTCGCTCGCACCTCAAACGCTACTTTTTGTGGCATCAAATCGTATTTGAAGAAAGTATTAATTAAGCAATGAAGACCCATAAGCCACATGAATATCCGAGGTCTGGCGATAGCAATAGGAAAAAGAGAACATAGCGGAAGGATCACAGAAACATATGAGTGATGCGAAGCAGGCAAGGTTAGCACAATGAAGAAAAAGAATCATATTATTAGAACTGGCCCTCAGACACCTTTGACGAAGCGTATCGGCGAATAACATCTGAAGAAAAATCATGTGAATTCAAGAGGTGCTAAATCAGGCTCTTTCAGTACACTGCCAGTTAAGGAGAACAAACACACTTGTAGCGAAAAAGAAATAAGACCATGACATGTGGATGACGTAGAATGAACATGTGGCCACTAAAATATGCCGTTATATCTTCTATTTACAGAAACTAGTCAATGATAACAAACGTTACAATTTGTGGATATGAGGAAAAATTTTCAAGGCTTTGACCAAGAAAGAGCAGGTCATGCGTTTTGACCGCAACGGTAATACACATGATCTGACCAGACCCCTTTCCGAGTCAAAACATATTCAGCAATGGGAAACAGGATTGCAATTTCACGTATCGCATAAGTTAAATCTAGGTACGAAATTATCCTGTTAAAATTCGTGTATGTTAGCACTGAGAAGATCCCTATAATATTTATACACTTATAGTTAAATCAATATGGTTGTTTTTTGTATAGTGTTGCCTATGGCTTGCAACTGTAATGCAAGAGCTGTTAGGTAATTATCTGATCTGGAATTAATGCTGCTTGAGGAAGTATGAATTGTAGAACCAGAGTGATTAAACGGGGCTGTGGGCTTTATGTCCTATGCAAGAGCATTACTAAATGTCTGTTAGGCGTAGACAATAACACCTCGTTGTTGTGTTTACAACTAAAAGTAAAAAAGTTCGTATTTTCTGAGAACGACACTTGAATAAATTTGGAATAGATTTGGAATCGCGTGCATGTGCTCCGTAGAGAAACTTCATAATAGAAATTAAATGTTTCCTCAGCCTGGAACGACTAGAGATGCAAGATTTTTTTTTTTTGCTGGAAGCATATCAAAGTGCCCCTATCCTCAAAACATTTTATTGTGGAAAAGTCAAATTTCAACCTCGAAAACAAAGCTGCATGCACGACTTGCATAAAATTGACAAAATGGTCCTTATTGGAGTTGAGCCTGCAGGAATATTTTCTTTTGTTTAAAACTACATGCAAAAGAGGCTTAAGGGTCACTTCAATGCAAAATGACCCCTTAGCCTCGTTCATGTGGCAAAACCGCTGATCCCACGACCGAGATGGTGAGAGGCATGATTATATCCCTGAGATCAGTTTATAAGCCTTCTTCTTGCATTCCGGTTTTGAAAGAAGTTTTGCAATGTACTAAGAGGTTTGTAACGTCAGCTCAATAATATAGGCCGATAGCTCACACTAACTCGACCTCTACTTCTTTCTATTTTACGGCAAACTTAAGTTAGAGTTTTAAACTGAAAACGGCAAAATATTTTCACAATCGGTAAAAATATTTATTTCAGCAAAAAATATTTGAGATTAGGTGCACTCTAAGTTTGCTACGGTTCACGTAGATGCAAAAAAAATAGTGCAAATGCGAGCCGAGGGCATACATACATGGTCAAAGATATAACGCCTTATGATTCGCAAATCCCAAGTGTAGCGCATTCTAATAAGGTACACAGGTGTCCCAGTGGTATTCTTTACCGGTTCCCACTTCAACTGGATAGTGGTTAGATTCTTTTTTGCCACTAGTGCTGCTTCTGATTTTGGTTCCTTGGGGCCATTTCTTTTTGTGACTGACGCGAACGTTTTTAAATGCGTTAAAAATGTGCAGCTAGCTCTGCAGCTATTTGATGCATTCTAAAAACAAGAGAAACAAAGGAAGACGAATAATAAATTCGCTATTCAACCAAATTAGCTATTCAACCCCTTTGGCTAAAAACAAGGGTGATGTACGTAGCAGCTTTCGTGACATATGTAATTGTTCGCTACCAAAAACAAAAGACTAATAGCAGATACGGCAGCCATTTTGATTTCTGTTGTTTGAAATAGCTATTATGGGATTCCCAGCGGGAAAATACATATTGATTTGCCCTGAGCATCCCATAATGTCTGTCGAAACAATAGAAACCAAAATTGCCTCCGTATCTGCAAAATAGTGAGCAGCAGGTCATGAGAGTTGCTACACTACTAAAAACAAACGCGCTCACTCCCACTAGGTGCAACCAAGCACGAAGACCTCCTTTTCGACTTATGTCCTGATTTGGGTATCCTGTAATCGCACCAAAGCAGGCCCTCCCCGCAGTTAAGGCTACGTATTTCCAAGGTTTCACTACGTATTTTTTAGGCTTGCAAAGGATTCCTGAGCTATCAGACCAGTTGTACATGTGTTGGTCAATTGCAAGTTCAGGTTATATCCCAAAAGAGTGTGTGGATTCTATAACGTCCCACAGAAGTACTATGAGAACATCATGAATAAATAAGCTTAGGCCCGTTTTAAACGTTGCACATGTGCCGAATCTAATGCAAACGAGTGAAAACAATACATTTTTCTCATTTGCATTAGATTCGGCACATGTGAAATGCGACGTTTAAAACGGACCTTAATGAACAAAAACAATGGCACTGCACGCTCTGCACTTGCGTTTTACATTTGGTACATTTCTAAAGCGTTGTCGTCCTGACAACCACGCGAAACGACCAAATTTGAGGTTAAAGGTGGTTTGCAAACCAATCTTTGGAGACACAGATAACAATGCTGCAATGTAAATTGCTGGCGGGAGCTAATGAGCGATCTTTTGTTTTCGTCCACCAACATGGCGGCAATTGTAATGACGTAATGTGAAAACCACCCGTATGGAGGACACGAGCACATCCACAACGTTCTCACGAAAATTTTTATTCCTGGAATGTTGATACACAATTGAACTACATTTTTATGCATTTTTTGGTTGAACAGCATAAACGCAGATCAGGTAAAACAATTCAGAACAAGAATACTTACCGAGAAGATCAAGATTTGAAGAAACCATTTTTCATTTTTCTTCTCTTTGACTTGTTCAGAGGAAAATAGTACTTCGCCAATCATTACCGAATCAACCAATCAGAACGAGAGGAAAGAATTATTTACTTGTGTTGACATAACTTAATCACAAATACTAAACAAATCAACGAAGTAATATATTTCCCACCTATACCGAACAACTTAGCGACGATCGGGCGACACTTGGAAAGGGACAAAGAGACATCGCTCCTTCCGTAACATCTCATTTTGGATCTAAACTCTTTTTTCCCACTATTGGCCCATCTCAGTTAACTGATTATAGGTGCGACTTACACAGCTTCGAATGCACAAGGTTTCATTGCCAAAGGTCTTGTCACATGGATGCAGACACTGAAAAGTAAGACATCTTTACATTAATATCGTTTGAGATTTTCACAATGACTAGCTAAGGCCAATGGATTGGTTTCCAAGAGCAACAGTGACGTCCAGCTACCCACTTGAGATGGGCCGCTGACAGGTGGATGTGCTCACGAGAACCAGAAGAGAATTTGACAACTTTCGTAAACGGAAAGGCCATCGCACGGCGTCGTCTATTCTAGTGAACTGAGTAGACGACGCTAGGTTTCGTTTAAGAATATCAATAATGTTATGAATTCATGCCCCCACAAAAAAAAGAAATAGAAAGGGTCAAAAAAGGAAAAAACAACCGTGCGACAGGTTCCTATCTCGTCGCCTGCAAAACAAAGCCATTTCATTGGATGAATGTTAGTGCATGACTCTCGCTGCAAAAATTGTTCCGTTATATACAAGCCCAGTGTGGAACATTTACTTTCCTAGTTGTAGTAGGCTGTAAGCTATTGCTATAAGGTAAAAAGCCTCAAAAAGTCTGAATAGAATTAAAGCTGTGTCCTCTGAGGTATTGTAGCTGTGCACTGGTTTATGAAATGTCCTCATCCGGACTGGCACACCTCACCAACCCCCAATGAAGTACGTTTTGAGGGTTCTTGAGATAAAACAGTGCAATTGAGTTAAATATTTAACTCTTGGGACTGAACTATGCTTTACTGGAATTAATATCCATTGTTTTCACACTTAGAATACCCGAGATAAACTCTGTTTAAGGCTGTAAAAATATGGAATAGATAAATTAATGTTCCCCAATTGTAAACTACTGTAGTTAACACCGCTGAAGAAAAATACAACGGACTCATTTATACTGGGTAACCTCGTCCTGAAGGGAAAGAATTTGTCATTATTTTCCGTCCTTTCAGCTCTCATAATTGTTTATCATAGTGTGCCTTAGTCATAGCTATATAGTCAGTACGACATCAAAAAGTGTTGTTGTTGTTGTTGTTGTTGCATTCTAATATGTGTTTATTAATTCGAAACTGGACTGCTGTGCAAAACAGCATTGATCAATGATCAAACTATGTTAGAAACTTGATTTCCACGAATAACTACAGCACAGGAAATAGAAAATGCAGACGTTCAGCATAACATGCTCCCTTTCTTGTTAAATGAATGAATGAATCGGAATAAATGAATGGATGAATGAATAACTATATTTCAACTGATGAAACTAATCAGCAAACTAATAGATTGCAGGTATCAACTAGTGATCAGCAGGTTCTCACTTCTTGGCATGCTGAGCTTTCACACACGTTCTCTGAAGCGTTGTTTTGGCCTCCGTACTGCAAAACAAGAAGGAAACAAACAAAATTTAAGTCAGTTTATAATAATAATAATAATAATAATAATAATAATAATAATAATAATAATAATAATAATAATAATAATAATAATAATAATAATAATAATAATAACAATAAAGAACCAACAACAAACTTAACCCACATATGGCCACGAGTCCAGAATCGAACCTAGGCCACATCGCTATCCCTGCTCCCCAACTGAGAAATCCTTAACTGGGGACCCTGTAATCATAAGGTCAATTATCCTATCTTTTCTTAATCCATTATTTTGATACTTTAGTTGTCTTAGATCTTAGAACTAGTAATAATTCTCAAACGTTGTGGACGATAATGCAATCGGTCATCATATTATGCATGAAGCTTTTGATGACTTTTAACGCTTGCCAACAATTCGTAGTAGTTTTTTTATGGTCGACTGATACACCTCAGTAGGTAGTCTGGCATGATTCCGGCCTAAATCTGACATTTATGCCACTTTGAACGGTCTCTGTATCTCGAGAAAAACGAGAAAGAGAATTTATTTTGATAACGGCTGAAGATATAAATAAATAAACAAATCAATAAAGAAACAAATAAGCAATAAATAAATAAATAACTTCTGGTGTTGAATTTGCTTCTCATGCATATTGCTTGAAAAAGGGAAGTGAGGCTACGACAAAGGAAAATGCGAACATGAGTCACGTTTACATTATCACGTTTTCCTTGACTAGCTCTATCTCTATATATAGTTACACCAGCAAATATCGATCTTGCCATTTTTTTTCTTGTCATGCGACTTTCAAAAACTGGCACGTATGTTTTTGGCAAAGGCCGGGACATGTGCCATCATGGAAACTCTCGTCATATGTTCCAATTTACACTACCACTGAAAACTTTCCAGGAAAACGCATCAAAGAAAACTTGCCAGTGTAAATGTGGGTAAAATATAATTTTTATGGATTATTGGATCAATCAACGTCATTTGCAAAAAAAGACTAGCCGATACGTCGCAAGGTTTTTTTTTTTACAAATGTAAAGTTCGCTAACTTTCTCTGCAAATTAAGATTTTTTTGTTTTAGACCAAGAGTGAACAAATACACAAATACAACGCGAACTCGATTTATTAGATTCTCACTTTAATTTACCATATATTTACTCAGTTTGAGTTTTAATTTTTTTTCTTGCTTATTATGACTGAGATTTACTAATTAGATATCCTTTGTTCCCCTTACAGATACAGAGCCTGCTGTAAACTATTACATCTGTATACTCTGTAATGCAAACACCTCGTGAATCAGGAAAAATACATTGAAAACTAATCTTGAACATTCGTGAATCCGGAAACATCTGATTTTGTGCAAACGTAAAATCGTGCAGATATGTTGGCCCTATTGTAGCTTTGAATTGCATATTTCCCTCAATCGAATTTAAAGATGTATCGCGGAGAAAAAAAGTATCCAAGTATGTTGTTAAAATGTTATACAGTAGGTGACAAAAATATTCAGTAACTGAAGCAGATCTTCTCTACGTGAGCAATCCCGTATCCGTCGAAAAACTCTTCGAATTATTCGGATGTAGAGATTGGATTCCCAATTGAAAACCGGGATCCCAGATTCTTGACGAATCTAAATTGAAAATTCTTCAAGCACGATTCATGTTTCGTGAGTAAACGCCAATACAAATTCGGAATAACGACATTCCGAATTGACCACAAATCCTGAAATTATGGAGCAAGCGTTGTCTTTTTATCGATTCCACCTCTTTTTTAAGGTTTTCTTTAATGTTTGCGTCGAGCCACCTGCTTGCCCTTGAACTTGGCCTAAAAGCACCGTTTACTTTCACACACGGGTCGGGTCGAGAGAGCTAGCAACGTAAAGGAATTGAAAAAATCAAAATATAGTTAAATTCGAAGTTTGTTACCATGACGAAGTATATGTATACCAAACACAAACTTCATCATGTGCTCTAGAAAACCAGATAATTGCAAAAGCCTTGTCTTTGCACGCTTAATAATGCGGTGCTAAAAACGGCAATTCTACGTCAGCTTTTTGTTCCAACACTAAAGTGATTTATTTTCAAAGGCCCCTTTGACGTCATTAGCTAAAAAAAGGTGTTTTTCCTCTTCTCAAAACCACAAAAAGAAACTATGGAAAACGTGTATTTTACAGCAGACCGAAACGGGGCCGGGTTAGTTTGAGATCTTTTCGTATCGCGTGTTTTCTGTCTTAGTTTCGCGTGACTCACAGTGATATACAAAATATACTAGAATGATACGCTTTCGCTAAGAGAGACCAAAGAACAAACAGGAACAACTTTTTTTTGTTTGGGAATCTTTCTTTTGAAATCTGTCTGCTAATGACGCTCATGCAGATCAAAACCGCAGAGTAATTTACATATTACAGTCTTCATAATGATCAGGCACATCACTACCTTGCATTTTTTTGGTCACGAATATATCAATGACGAATATAAACTAACTTCCGGACCGGAAATGCTTCTTTTTGGTTTAATTATCGTCAGCCCTGCTTTCGACAGCCTCTTGAAGAAGACTTAGCTTTGTTTATTTCACGGTTGCTCTTTAGTTTGATGCTACATGTTGGAAATTAAAACTCTTTTAATAATGATTCCCTTGCACAGGGCGAAGAGTAGAAAAGAGATCAAAACGCTTTCAATACTAAAAGAAAATGTGCAAAATTAAACCACAAATGAACTTCTTAGAAATTACAGCAATCCTTGGCTATAATTTGGAAGAATAAACTAGAAATTATTTTCAGCGAAAAAAAGTTAGGAGAAAATATAGCTCATGACTTAAAGTTAGATCGGCCCCCGATAACCAATGCAAACAAGTGTTTTGCTTGTTATTAACGAAACAACTATGGCGAAAAAGGAGAAGTGGACACATTATTGTATGTGTCGACAACTCTCGAACCTCGTTCAAATAGCATCAACTTGTCTTGCGAATCATGTATAGGGGGTAGAGCCGATTGAAGAGACTCGTCGATTCCTTGTCACAATTTGTGAAGTAGCAGATCATTTAAGATCATGTAAACTACATTGTAGCTTTTACGTCCACGCAATTTGAGTGAATATCAGTAAACTAAGTGAATGAAAAGTACAATATTAAAATAAATAACGAGTGTAAAGAACTAATCCCAAGTAAACTGAAATTTGCAATCCAATTAAAAGTTGTACAACACGCATTGACAATATTATTTGCAAAAATAAATGTCTCCACAAATGTGTAAATGCTGGAATAAATAGCCAGTCGGTTTCACGATTATTAATCTTTTCGTGCAGAAGTTAAAAAGAGTCGAGGGTATGCAGTCTTATCAAAATATTAGCTCGTTCCCTAGCTTTTTACTCTCTTTTTTTTTTTTTTTTTTTAACATCAATCATGGTTATCTTACCAGAGTTAAACAGTTCGCAGTGCAACGTGCTTCTGTGACTGCTCTTTTTAACCGCTCAAAGTACGAGGACTGTGAATCCACCTTCACCCAGCAAAGAGTCAGGAAAACGGCTAACTGACAGCAATAGACGAGGCAAAATTCGATGTTCCTTTTGGCCATAGTCGAGTTTATTCCGTCTTCGATGTCAAACAGACTACGCCGAATCAGGCAACAAGCGATTGTTACAAAGGGAAGCGTGGACTTTGATTGGCTCAATAGTACTGTTTACGCTTCAAGAGGCTATCACGGAGAGACGATTGAAACGTGTCGCTTGATCAATTATGTGCTCTGTGCACCATGGAATAATAAAGTAGGTCAATGTTGCAAGCGATAAAGACGTACTTTTTTAGCTTCTCCGTTTTTCACGTTTCTGCGTGCCGGCTCTTGGAAGTAAACAAAGAGGCGCAGCCGGAAACTTAGAAAAACGCATCACAGACTACAAACCGCAGATTACAGCCGTGCAATATATATCTCCGTGAAATTGCCCGACAGCGCAAATTTTATCGATTCTCGCAATATTTTGTTCTGGTAAAGTGAAAATGTGATTAAAATTTCAATCCCCGAGACCAGGTGTTTTTTGCATGATGATATTATAAACTTCCAAAAAACTTTCAACTTACACGACAAGAAAAATGAAGCAATATCGAACACTCAAATTGACTGGCCTCTCTCCCGGAGAGCTATTCAATAAAATTTATGAACTATTCAGTTTGGCCGCCGGAAACACCCATTCTGAAGCGTTCTCAAGCACAATCGGTTGATATTCGTTAACTAATTTGATGAATCCAAATTGAGGTACTCAATCATAAAAAGCCCTTTCAGATCTGACAGTATGATAATGAACGCTTTCGCCTCGATTACACGAGCGACAACCATAAGGAAAACAAATTACACGTGGTAAGCCAAAAAGTCTTTGTTAAAGGACCAATTTTAAGATCAACCCGGTGTTCAAGCAATGAGGACTGTAGAGTTATTTCAACGACATTAAATTCTTTCTGAGATATTTGCCGTTATTTTTTCAGTAAATAAAAAGTTAACCCGTATGTTAACCACAAATTGAAGGGAAATGCACGTATCTCAATTAGCCAATGTCAAAAATAGCATAATACGCTTTGTTTGTCCCTCCAAAATTTCGCATAAGCATTGCTTTTATTTCTCTTGGCACATACAATGGTCTCAAGAGGAATTGGAAACAATGCTTCTGCAACATTTTGGAGGGACAAACAAAGAGTATTATGGTATTTTTGATATTGGCTAATTTTCCTCGATACATTAGCCATAATTTCTATCATTTTCCTTTTTTGTTCGCCATTTTTATGTTAGTGAGCGGCTTTGTTGATGAAACCTTTTATTCCGTAAAATTCTTAACACAACAAACGTTTCTTTGGTAGCGAAATTTCCAGGTTTATGCAAAAAAATTCAGGAAATCCGTTCATGGCCTGTAAAAAAATCACCTGAATGAATAGACTCTTTCTTTCCGCGGTTACCCATGACATCAACAGACTTAAGATTGCAATTAACAACGAGGAAAACCACTCATGTGATAGATCAATTGATCTGCCATCTCACAAAACCTACGTTTCGATTATTTACGTATATACGAACCCTTGAGAGGAGAGCTCTTTATAATGCCTACATGCCAACTAAACTAGACAACGATTCGGAGCGAAATAGTTGCAGATCGATGCGAGGCCGAAAATAGTGTCGGCTCAGTTCTCTTCGCATTTCAAGAGGCCTTTGCTGATGCAACCAACGATAATTTTCGGTGAAATATGTGTTCGGGAGAGTCAAACTGCTCTAAGAATTTCGGTTCTATGTTGCCCGGCAAACAGCTATAGATTTATTCACTAAAACATCACCTAAAAGATTCGCAACCAAGGAAAAGTAGTCCCGTTCGTTTTCGGAAGCCGGGATATTTGTAAAATTTTTTGCACTTAATTTAAAAGGTCACCTAGCAGTTTCGGATGAGGAAATGGTTTGCAGGGAAGTTCTTAGAAGGTAACTTTCCGCTAGCAATTTCTGAAATGAAGACATCATTCCCTAAAATTTTCGAACACTTCAACTTTCAGTTAAGATGTCCGAGCAGATCAAATTCTAACTAGGTGATAAAAACATGTCTCTCAAAGGCTTTTGGCTTAATTTGCTCCTTGGGTGCTCTTATTAAGTGTTGAACTACACAAACCACTCATTCGACTGTAAAAACTATTAGCTTGCAGTATTTGACAGCTTAGCAGACGAAACTGAGAGCTTACACAACGGTTTACAGCATCCTCATGACGCCCGAAAAATTAACACCGAGGCCATCTGAAGACATAACCGCTATTCCTTACTTTAATCGCAGACTATAAGTCCGTGTTGTTGAGAGAGTTAAGAATCTCAGACTTCTTATTAATCTGAATAACATGAACGAACATTGTAAGACGTACATACAGAGTCCTTGAATAGAGCACATTTCTCATTGCAAAATGGATTGAAAAGTAACGACAGATACGTGTTGAGCGAAATCAATGACTACAATTCAGACTTCTGCCAGACAATTTGCTGACGTCTGCTGACAAAGAAATCGGCACAAAATGGCCCGGTGGGGGGGCTCCCATATAAAAATGACGGGGGTGCTCGTCGGAAATTTTGAAAAAACTCCAAGATCCTGTCCGTGGGCGTGGGCGTGTCATGAAATTTTCATCACCCCCGAAAGAAGTAACAAATTATGGGTTTTAATTAGACAAAATTAAAAATTAGTTAAGTGTGAAATGTCTCCTGACATAAGTTTTCGGCTCTATACCCTAAAAGGTACCGCTAAACAATAAACAATAACCTTTATGTAAAGAGATTAACACTAATTACTACAAAAGTATTCTCCCTAGTGGCCCTCTAAAAACAAAAATATTTAATAAAAATTACAACAATTAAGATGAAAGCCTATAGATGAGTAAAACGGAGAATCTATTTACTACGATATTTACAATGATATTAAAAAATTTAAAAATCAGAATATCTTTTTAACTTTAATATTATCCACCGTATAGATTGAGGCAGCTAAAACTCCCGCTGTGGACCTTTTGAGGCTGAACACCCTAAGAGGTACCAAAACCGCTCTCTCAACCCCTAAAAGGTACGAAGAGCAACACCGTCCTTCTTATATGGGAGCCCCCCCCCCCCCCCCCCTTGGAAATTGACCAGTATTTCCGCAAAAGATGCCTTGCTGATCTACGATATAACAACTCTATATAATGTATTATTATCTTAAGTTGACAAGTTTTCCTTGGTAGTGTAAATGGAAAATATGACAAGTTTTCCTTGGTAGTGTAAATGGAAAATATGACAAGTTTTCCTTGACAAGTGCACTTGACACTACCAAATATCGTCCTGGACATGTTTTTCCTTTGACAGGTGTCCTTATTCAAAAACTAACATGCTAGTCAAGGAAGAACTTGTTATATTTTTTCCATTTGCACACTGCCAAGGAAAACTTGTGAAGGAAAACTTGCTAGTGTAAATGGGGCTTTAGTGTATTGTCCTGCGCTCTTTCTTACACTTTTCGCCGTTTTGCATCACCACTTCTCAGCCTGTTTCAGTTTCTCATGCTCGTCCTTGCTCTTTTTTTCCGCTGCACATCACTATAATGTCGTCTTTTTATTTGGGCTCTCTCCTATCGGTTGTTTGTAACTGATAATTCGCAAGCTACCGGTCGCTCTATTTCACGTCCAGCACCGCTTATTTGTCGTCTTCTTACAGTTTTTTTTTGTCTCATTCTCTTTTTTACCTTGTTGTACGCCCTAAAAAAGTGCATATCTTATATTTTGGGTTGTCTTCGAAATCACTGTTTCATTAATTTACTAATGGAGTACGCTGGCCATCTTCGGCCAAAAACACGCGAGCTCCAGCCTATGCAAGCTTCCGCCAAAAACCCGGGTTCCAGAAGTGCGACAGTTGTATCATGGCTCACACGAAAAGTTGAAAACCAAAACCAAAATGGGCTACCGCATTTTCTTAACAAAAAAAATATTTATTCTGAAAAGAAAAACTCCCCTAAAAGTTGATTTCCTCATAGTAGGCTCCACTGGAGCACCTTTCCTTAATCAAGCAGGATGGAACAAGTTTCACCACTTCTAAGAGACGTTGATTTATTAGAAGGGCTATAACTGCTATACTGTATCATGTAAAAGCAATGTTATGGTACCATATGAAACGCCAACTATTGCTTAACAAAATGCATCCACTATTGTAACGTAATAGGTTACCATGGCAACATGAAAGCCCTCTAAAAACACCCTATATTTCGTATTTACTTGTTTATATCTCAAAAATGAACATAGTAACCCCTATTTTTATTTTCTATTGTACAATAGTAATTAGCAATAGAAGATAGAACTATCGGCAAAGTTTTAAAAATTTCATGGGAGCCAATTGGGGGCTACCTTAAATTTTTTGAAATTCAAGGTAGCTCTAAATTGGTAACCAAATAAAGAGTTATCTGTTGTCAGCCCAATGTAAGGCCATATGAAACTTGGACCCCAAGTAACTTATACGGAACGCGTTGAATGAAAGTGCCTCTGGGCCTCCGGATCCTACTGCAATGCATGGGCTGCAAACTGCAACTACTGTATCTCAAGAAATCAACAAACAACTCTCTACACTATGCCGGATTAAGGACGGTGCCTACTAATTCAAAGGTATTTTTTCCCGGTTTACTGACTATGCGGGAAAAGCAAAACTATGCGGAGAAAGCAGAACTTAACAAGTGTTATTGAAATCCAAAAAGAAAATTGGGGGTAACCACGCATTTTTCGAAGATAATTAATCAACAATATTTGTGAAAAGCTTTAAAATACAAAGCAATGTATGGCGTTCTTTTTCAAATTCAAGCTTAATTGTCTCTGAAGAATGCGTGGTTACCCCCAATTTTCTTTTTGGATACCAAGAGCACTTGCTAAGTTCTGCTTTCTCCGCATAGTTTTGAGCCGCGCAAAAATATCCCTGTATTTATAAGCACCGCCGATAGGAAATCCGAGTCTCTCGAGATGCGCAGAACGTATATGCGCAATTACAAAAGTAGGCACTGTCCTTAAGACGCATATCAGTTATTTGCTAAGGTATAGGACTACACTTCATTAGTAGCAATAAACAGTTTAACATTGATAGAGAGATGTTCGGAACTATTTCAAAAACAGTTAGATCATCGAAAAAATTAGCTCTTGGAGCCCGTAGTGAAACTATAGGTCGTTGACCATGACTGCAAATAATGTTGGTCTAAGTTTGGTACCTTGCGGGATTCCCCCATTTAGATACTTCTTGAAAGTGGTTCACGGTTCAATATACGTGAATTGGGACCCACCCTCTAGGAAGATGGCTATCTATCTGCAGATTAACCATGAAAGTCAAGAACTTTACGGAAATCAGCAAAAAACTCTTTTGGAACAGCGCGATCTAAAGTATCTAAAGCAAAGTGAAGAATGTAAACAATGGCTTGTTCGGTTGATTTTTCAGATACAGCAAACTGCTAACAATCCGTTTGACTAGGACAGCGGCTAAGAGTCTCGCCAATGTAATCATTTCCATTACCTTTAAAAAAGCGTTCTGATAAAGTTACAGTTGTACTGAAACGATTTTTTTTGTCGCGTCTGTAGTCAAATTTCACGAGTCTTAAAGTGTCCCTGTAACCAAAAAATCAATTCTTGTTTTTCTTTGGATTTAATTCAAAACTATGTTAACTAGACACTAAGCGACCAAAGTTTTAATCCTTGATTTCAAAAAGACACCTCACTACTTTAAGTGGAATTTTTTCTGTGTAATGGTCCGCCATTACTAACTTTGAGTTCTTGAGAGAGCTGAATTGAGGAGAAAATGACGTCAAAGGCTCACTAGTTTAGGAATGCAATGTGTGCATACGCCGCAGAATTAATAGGTCGCATGGGGGGTTTGGGCTTTTTGCATATGTAATAAGCTACATTCACACGCTGAGCCTTTGACGTCACTTTTCCCTGGATCCAACCCTCTGAGGTCCAGTCGGTCAGTTTTGAACGTGAGTTATGGTAGACCGTGAAATCCAAAACTTACACTCAAAGTAAATGGCCTTTGGATAATATATAGATTTAGCCAAGCCTAAAAGCGGAGCTCCCGTTTCTAACCGCAGAAAGAAATATAGTACATTTGGAAATAATTATGCTTCTGCATAAAGTACAAATTTATTCGTCCTTAGTGTATACAGTTTACAGTGATCAAACACCTCTGAGCTGATAGCAGTAAACAAACAAGCCTTGCAAACAATAACCAACAATTTTAATCAACGACTAAAACTGAAAATACATGCACAGTAATCTCTTTCACAAGATTTTCCGTTTGACGGATAATCTTTATAATCCTTACACCCTCTCTCTTCAGTTTAGAACACATCAAAAATCTTACGACTGGACAGCCCATAAATGTGATTGTTGTAATATGCCTTTCGAGCCTTCTTCGCTTTTTTAGCTAGCTTTACAAAATATGTGAGGTAGCGAGGCATGCATTAAGGCGGAAAACATCAAATGAATGCAAAAACGGTTGTAAATAAGTACGCTGACGTCATAACCAATTTCTCGCATGGATTGATTTCCCAAAAAGTCTTACCCATGGTGCTCTGCTGGCGCGCTTCGCGCTCATGCAGAACTCTGCTATTAATCAACGGAAAAAAATCACTAAGCAGTACCATGATCTCCAGGCATGAATTTTTCTACTCAAACAGCCTAAGTTTTGCTTTTCGTTAAATTTGTTTTACTTGTCTGTTCCATTTTCCCAATTGCAAATTACGTTCGATGACCGGATTCCGAAATAGGAATACATGGAATACAAGTTAGAAATCCTTAGTTCTTACGGAGATTCACATTAGACTGTCAAACACCTGCTAAAATGTTTTTTTAAACATATCTTTATTGTGCTTCAAGTGAAGCTATGACCCTAACAGTTATGAACGCAAAACTCAATTTTTTACCAGTCAGGTGTTAAGCAAACACACTTTCAAAATATGAAGAACAAAATCCAGCGGCACTTTAATTGGCGCAGTTAGTTAACAATGGGTCAGCCGCCCTTTAGAAAAACGCGACGTCGATATTCAAGTGATTCAGTAGCCCTGTCAAGTGCGGTTAGTTCCGGGAAGGGTGGTGTTACATTGATTGAATATGTTCTTTTGTTCAAGCCGAATGCTTACATCTAACAACTTCTCAACACTTCGTTGCTATTTTGACGATTTTAAAAGCAACTTCAGTACTCGTAAGAGCTTCGAATCGTTTCACTAAAAAAATGAAATTGAAAGTCCCATCCGTTTTAACAAGGATCGCCTGATATGAAGGAATCCGGAATCCAGCAAATGTGAGGCTTTGGAATCCGGAATCCAGAACGTGGAGTCCGGAATCCATTGTATAGAATCCAGATTCCATGATTTTGATGGAATCCAGGATCCATTTCGGCGGAACCCGTGAGTTTGGAATCCAGAATCCACGATTCGTGACCCAAGGTCCACTATTAGAAATCCAGAATCCACGGGCTGGGATCTGCCGCAATCCAAGGGCCACTGTATTACCTCAGAGCTTACGCAAGGCGACGACGACAACTACGAGAACGTTTATTATTTCCCGCTATTGTAATTATGCTGCGATTACTCCAAATGAGCAAATGAGCATGGAAAGTGTCTATTAAATCCATAAATAAAATTGGTGTGAACAGCGTGGGTTGTTTGGACTATCAAATTTGGCAATTGCACGTCGTTGACAAAGCGAGAACGGGTAATAAAAACTGTGGCAAAATGCAAAACGCACGTGCGCGGCGTGCACCGCCATTAGGGAACTTATGCAACGACGACGGCAACGGCAACAGCGACGGCGACGGCAACGAGAACGTCATCTCAAAATATAAATTCGCGTTATTATAATCACTTCGTGACTATTTCAACCTTTTTAATATGACAAGAGTGTGGGAGTTCCTCAAAAATGACACTAGTCGGAACGGCGCTTCATTTAGAGGAGAAACATTTATCCTAAAGTGCTGACGTTCTTCATAAACCTAAAATTTGGCTATTTCAAATCATTGTTTTGCTGACGACGGCAAATAAATGGACAATAGTTAAAAGCGCACGTGCAGGCCGTGCAAAGCTATTGTTTTTGCACTCTAAAGGCCTGGCCAAACGCACGCAACATTTTGCAAAATTGTTGGGCACAACTTGTTGCATA
>NC_090894.1:2402886-2410386 GCF_036669925.1 Montipora capricornis
GTGATAGTTAACTATATCCTTATATAAGTAGTCCCACAGGTACAAGCTATCGTCGACGTCGTCAAAAATAGCAGCTAATTGCCACGGCGCATGTTCCATATCATTCCTAAATTGTTTAATGTCAAGTGATTTGTATGCTTTAGTTGTTATATACTTGGGTTTAGGATTAACTCTAGTAGTCATAAAGACAGCAAATACTAAGTGATGATCAGAAATACCAAGGTCAATTGCGCCAGAGGTTTTCACTTTAGCTGGTTGACTGGTGATGATGAGGTCAATGAGAGACTTTGAAGTAAGTGTAACTCTTGACGGGCAGGACATGATGTTTTTCAGGCCAAAAGAGGAAATTATCCTTTTCAGCCTTCTTCCATATTGAGATTCAATATTACTTGATCCTTTTAACATGTCGGAATTGAAGTCGCCCAAAAGAATAATATTTTTCCTTCTTAGCCAGATGTTTTCTAGCACGTTCCTGAAATGATTGAAAAATAAGGAGTCTAGAGGTGGTCTATAAATACATCCTATCAGGAAAGATTGTGATCTTATTGTTACATTTAGCCATGCCGCTTCTAAATGGGTGCAATTCCAACGGGTTACCAAATAAGCAGTAAGGTTCGCTTTGAAATATATTAAGACACCTCCTCCAGGACCTGAATCACGATCTCTTCTCACAAAACTGTATCCATTGATATTGATCCATTCATCTGGAATATCTTCTCTTAAATGGGTTTCCGAGATGCCCAGGATATCAAAACTAGCTTGATCTAAAATATTATGGACTTCTGGTAGCTTATTTAGTAAACCATTGATGTTAAGATGAGCAATTTTCAAGTTCCTGTCACCAAGTTGTTGATTCAAGACAAAGAAAGGATCATCTCCTTGCTCCAAGACACTAGCGAAGTCGCCATCTTCCAGGTTCACTTGAATATAGTCAGAGGTCTGCTGCAGTAACATACACTTCGGGCAAAGCCAGGAAAGATTTTCCAAGTTGATCATTTGTTGGTATTCACGAGGAGTAACTGAACCACATTTTATATGGCACCATTGTAAGCAGTTATCACATTCAATGGCACGGTGGTTAGAAGCGACAGTTCTCGAGCAAATCGAGCATTTGTCCTTAGTCGTATTAGATGCTGCTGTTTAAGGGCCAGGGTTAATGGCTACATCACCACTTGTATTTATCCTGTTGATCTGGAAACGAGAAGTGGCATTCGGATAGTAACTAATCAACAAGGAGAGAAATTTCTTCCTTCGCAAATGTTGTTTTACTATTGGCACTTGAGCTTGTTCAGGAACGGAAACCAGGAATATTGATCTTTCAGGTTGAAATAAATAAGTAGAATCTCTCCTGACGTCTTGAGAAGTATTTATCTTGATATTAAGAACGAGGTAAACAAAAATTATGGCTATTAAGTGTCTTATACTGGACAAAGAAGACGGAGATAAAAATATAACCGCCATCTTGCCCCCTCGGGGATTCGAATCTGTAAGGAGGTTTCTTGAATATGTTTGCCAGCAATGGCTGGTTTTCAATAAAACTCGACTGAGTTGCGCGTCAGTATTTCTTGAAGATTTGACACTGCTGGGTTGTATGTTGTGACGAATCAATATGGTACAAATTTTGTCGCCGGGTTTAGCTGTTTGTTTAAGAACCGACTGCTTAGGATAGCCTCGCTCTTCAAGGCGGGCTTTCATTGTTTTGGCTGGGAATGATTTGTGAGGATATTTTGGCATATGTGAATGTGAATAATGAAGTTCCCCTTATCTTCTGTACCATCGATAGGATTTACAAATCCAAGACACTTTCTAATCAGTTAAGTCTGTTGAAATATAAAGCGACCAGCTCTAGTAGCAACCGCTTTTTCGAATTCCCTGGGTGGTCGCTCACGAGAGCTTCGGCTATAACATAACTAATAGCAAACACAATTCAAAGTTTGACTAGATTCTAGAATACCCGGCCACTAAGATCTGGAACTGCTCCCGCTGTCCCGCAGTATTCTTCCGATTATACAATTGTTCGCGCCCGACAAAACACAGTCCCTAATAACGAACTCAACGCAGACGACCAAAGGAACACTCGATTATTACTCGTTCTAAAAGAGTTGCCCCCGAACGAACGCAAACCAAAAAGAAACAACACATCAATACTCGATGTGTACTCGTTCTAAACGGTAGCACTAGTTATAGAATCACTGAATTTCACTTAGTTTACGACTACGGGAGTGCGGGACCAACATATTTATGCCGTGAAAAAAAAAAAAAAAGGCCGGGTATTCTAGAATCTCACCCAAAGGTCAAAGTTTCTCTCTCCAAAGTTCCAGCATGTAGCCGGCTTGGCAGGATTAGCTTGGCAGGATTAGCTTCTGTGTGAATGAGACCACAATTGTGTATAACAGCTAGAAGTCAGGGTACTTAGCCAAGTACTGGAGCTTCACTCAAAACTCAAAACTCAAAACTTAAAAATCAAATTCATACATACACGAACCAGCGTAATCTTTCCGTATTAGTATATATGACACAAGCATTTACTCAGCAAATAAAGTTTGTCAAGCGCGCGCAACGCAGGTTGATCGTTGTTTACGAAACATGCTCAATTCGGTTGCCCGAATAGTCCGGGAAACACTTTTTCAGTTCGGGCGAATGGACTTTCATTGTGGGCGAAACGACAGCAATTCAAGTGGCAGAAGTTAGGCTAGAATTTCCGTTTTTTTAAAAAAAAGCAAAGAAACTTGTTTTGATTGCAGCGCGTTTCTTGCCTGTTAACCGCAGATTTCGAACAACTTCCAAAACAGCGAAACAAGTTAGAATCAGATAATTTTCTTACTTTTATGACGGCCTTCCGCCTCTACGATATAATAATAATAACTGCCGGAATGAAGTGGAGCAGAGATATGAACATTCCTGTAATGGAGTGCTACTACCTGAGTAAGCCAGTTGGTGAAAGTGGCAGACGAGTCAGAGGACATAGAAAGAGAATGCATGCTGTCTGGAAGGAAGGAGGTTTACCGAAGATAACAGAGTAGAGACTATGTGATCAGGCTAGAGCTATCAGAAAGAATCAGTGGTTTACTTCCGTCTAGATAGATGAATAAGGAGCAGAATGACTACAGTCGATGAAAAAATAGAGGAACAGGGTGCCGGGGGTATAGACAGAGCGACAGAACTGACATCTTGTGGAAAGACACTTGGTTTAGTTGATATTAGACGGGGGATCTTTCAAGGAAACATCCTGTCCCCCCATATCTTCGCTGTTTAATGCATGGTACCTTTGACCAAGATCAAAGCTGGATATACCTTAAGAGATGTCAAAATAAATCACTTGTTCTTAATGGACGACTTGAAGGTCTATGGGAACAATAAAGCAGGGATTGAAAACCTTGCATCTACCGTACAGTTGATTGGCCAAGACATAGAAATGGAATTTGGGATAAAGAAATGTGGTGTTGTGTAGCTGGAGTGGGTAAATTTGTGTAAAAGTGAGGGTATGAAGTTGATGACGCTGGTTAAAAGTATCTACAATTGTAGGCGTTCTAGAGTTGGACAAGTTCAAGGAGAGGGAAATGAAAGACATATTTCGAACAGAGTACTTAAGGCGGCTCAAACTTGTCATGGAATCTCAGCTCAGTAATAAGAACAAGATCAAAGCAAACACTTGGGCTGTGTCGCTCATGAGGTATGGAGCAGGAACAATTAAATGGAATAAGGAGGAACTTCAGAAAATAGATAGGAAGTCTAGAAAAATCATGACAATGAATGAGGAGCTGCACCCAAGAAGTGACGTTACCAGAATATACGTACCCGTAAAGAAGGGAGGAAGAGGCCTGATTAGTTGTGAGAGCTGCGTGAGGGAAGAAGAGAATAACTTGGAATGAGCTGGTATGTGAGAAATAGTGAAGAGACATTACTCAGGAAAGTTGGAGATAGCAATTTATTCAACATCTCAGCGGCTGTGGATCCAAAGGAGTACAAAGTGAATGAAGCAAACGAGAAGGAGAATGAATGGAAGTAGAAAATAATAAGTGGGAAGTATGTGAGAGAAAAGGAAGGTATTGACTGGGATAGAACTTGGCAGTGGATTGCAAAAGGAGATTTGAGAGGATGTATTGTCGCCCTGATATGTAGCGCCCAAGAACAAGCTTTGAGAACAAATTATATGAGATTTCATATTGATCACACAGCAGAATCCCCTTTGTGCAGAATATGCGGAAGTAAGGGAGAAACGGTGGCCCATGTGGTGAGTGAGTGCGGTAAGCTGGCGGAGACAGAATGTAAAGAAGGCTCAATAATGTGGCGCGCTATATTCACTGGCAACTTTGTGGTAAATGTGGATTGGAAAGAGCTAATAGCTGGTAAGAACAGAAGCCCGTTGTAGTGCCTGTTGTTATTGGGGCCCTTGGAGCCGTATCAGTCAACTTTAAGGAGTACATGAAGCGAATCGGCGTGAATGTGAAGTTGGAAGTGATTCAGAAAACAGCATTGCTGGGGACAGCAAAGATATTAAGGAGGGGAAGTACTGTCCCTGTAAGAAGAAGGAAAAGAGAGACGTGGGACCCGTGGTGGCTTGTTGTAACCCGCTCTGAATATCCTGCCGGAGTCTACAAGGAATGGACATAATAATAACAACTTTATTTAAGTGTCAATGGATTTAGCACAATAGCACTAAGTAGGGACACTAACGAAATTAACTCGAATCAAATCATTTGAAATCAAATATTGGTTTTTGTGGAGAGGGGAAAACCGGAGTACTCGGAGAAAAAACTGTCAAATCCATCATCAGAATAAAGCACCAACAGCAAACTTATCCCACATGTGGCCACGAGTCCGGAATCGAACCGGAGCTGCATTAGCGGGGTGGGTGAATGCTACAGCCACTACGCCACAACACCACTACGCCATCGCTGCTCCCCCACCCACCTAATTCGAGAATTTGATTGGTTATTGCATAATTTGATTGGCCCGCTGAATACCTAACATCAAACATAACATTAATGTTAAAATTGCCACAATTCGAAATTATATATTGACTTTAAAACATGCATTAAGGGGCGAGGAGACCTCTAAAAACTATAATGGTTGCCCTATTGTTGAAACAACAAGGCAACGACGATACGTCACAATGATTCAAGATGGCGGCGCCCGGGAATTTCGAAAACCAAAACGAGCGTTTTTGAAATTTATTTATTTCAGATACAAACGCTTTCATTGGAAAAATTTGAAACGATGTTTATTGTAATCATTATGTTCTGTGGTTTAACGATATTTTCTTGTTTTAGTGGAGGTACCCTTTAATATAAATTACTGCTTTTAGGTGTTGGTGGTCAGATCGACTTTTTACGAGGTGCAGCCCTTGGGGAGGATGGCCAAGGTAAACCTATCTTAGCGCTGAATTCTGTCACCAAGAGAGGCGAGTCGAAGATTGTACCTTTCTTAAAACAAGGTGAGCTTAGTCGCCAAAACAATATATGAATGAGATATCGAGTTTACGTCAAGTTGTAATATAAATAAAATACTGAATTCTATCAGCAGTGATGCAGAACTATCCCCTGAGTTTGCTATCTTAGTTTTCCCGGTCATGTCGCTGACAGGTTAGCTTCGGTAGGGTATGACCGCTAACCGGTTGCTCAGCTGGTAGAGCATCGGGCTGTCGCGCGGAAGGTTGATCCTTAAAGTAACTGAAGAGAAAATGCTGCCTAAATGTAATTTCATCTGTAAATATTTAGACTTTCAAGTCTTCGCAGATAAGGAATATAATCCGTAGTCCCCGTGTCACAAATATCCTTCTTGTTCATAAGTTCCCTGTAGGACGTTAAAGAACCCACACACTATTCGAGAATAGGAGGGAACGGAGCCCGCGGTGTTGTGGCTGTCCTATTCTCTTTAGCATAAGTGCCGCCTTGGCGTGATGTCTCTAAAAAGGCTTGTGGTGTATGAGGCCACCTAAGCAGAAACAGCCACAAGTCAAGAAGGGAGTTTGCCAAGTGCTGGAACATGAAGATGTAGATGTAGATGGTATCGAACTCTGGCTCTCGTGCGGACAATTGTGGGTTTATCCCCGGCGACGGGGAGCACTGACATTCTAAAACGGATGAGAAGAAAGTGCAGCCTTTGTTATCGTATGAGCGAATAGGGTGAAAGGCTCTGTCTTACAACTTAGCACCGACCGTTTATCCGATCCGTTTGCTTCCAAACATCAGGCCACAAATCATCCCCATTTGTCCCTGTCCATTGCCGTTAGTTTTGCGGACACCCATGAATACATGTAGGCGTCCACCCGGCTTTATGTACCGTCCTCTTCCAAGTCATCGCTGGGTGCACTCTTCCTCACCCTACTAACCCTAACCCACCACTCGTTTGATATTTTAATTAAGTGAATTTTTGTCACCCATTGCAAATGTCTCCCAGTAACACCAACCCCTTTTACATAGCCAGACCACAACTTAAAGTCCGAGTCCCATTCTTTGCGGGCAGCTGCAGTTTTGCGTGTTCTCTAGTCTTTCACATGTTGCAATGACCATTGGAGTGTTGTGGGACGACATCTAAAGCCTTTCGTTAAGGTTTCACTTATCATTGCGAAAGAAACAGTTTTTTCTCAGTTGTTCTTTAAAGATGTTTATTGTTGGTCTGGCCGGAGCTAAACCCGCGACCTCCAACTGGAGCATACATGCATTCTTGTGCTCACCGTACTCAGTCGGCTATTGCCCCGGTTGGTTCTAGTCTTCGGTGTTCGAGGTGTTTCCTGTAAATTGCATGACTAAGGGGCCTTTTTAAAAATGATCTGTGCTTTTTTTTTGCAGGCGGCGGTGTGGTTACAACCCGTGCGCATGTGCACTACATTGTTACCGAGTATGGGATCGCTTACCTCTTCGGCAAGAATTTGCGGCAGCGAGCTCATGAACTGATTCGAATCGCACATCCGGATCATCGAGAGGCCCTGGAAGCAGCCGCCTTCGAACGGCTGAAGTGTATGCCATCACCCGACTAATGGAGGAGGAGAAGGACAGGTGTTTGTGAATACCTTACATTTAATCTACAATCAAACACTCTGTTTTGCAAAGCAAGTCGCCAAATCCCAGATGAGAGCTTAGCATAACTTCGACATAGTCTGATAAACCCTTCAAAAGAGACCTTCCGTTCTTAATAAAACGTAAATTTAGACCAGAGAAAATAACTTTTACAATCAACCTTGTTCGAGAAAGGTTTTTAAAAAGTGTTTGTGTCTGAAAAATAAAATAATTTTAGAATCGCTTATTCTTTGATTGCAGCTGACGTCATGCCTGGCGGCCATGTTGGTGGAAAGAGGAATAACGAAAAAGTCTTTGGGGAATTTGACTCTATTATTATGCAAAACTTGAGCTACATTTTTCTATTGTTTTGGCACCAACATGGCCGTATTATCACGTGAGTGATATCAAAGAATTTACTCTTTCAAATACGCCATCTTGCACAATTGCAACGTGGAACGGTTGCCCTATATTGTTCTGATACAGAGAGATTTTGTGT